>NC_091954.1:72133725-72326225 GCF_031021105.1 Erythrolamprus reginae | reverse complement strand
GTTTAAGTGTTCCCTTTATTTTTTTGAGCAGTATATTTTTGCTGAATTGAAAATGAAGAGAGACCTATAGATCTATTTCGAGGTTGTTTCCTCTAATCATCTCACTGGGATATGAACCTGTAGCTTTTGCCTTGTAAGGCAGAGAATTATAGACACAGTAATGTGATTCACAGGGTGATTCAACAGAAAACACACACACATACACACATACAAAGATAGATATAGATAAAGATAAATATGGAGATACAGTGGTACCTCAAGATACGAACCCCTTGTCTTACGAACAACTCGTAATACGAACCCGGGGTTCAGAAAAATTTTGCCTCTTCTTACGAACTTTTTTCGAGTTACGAACCGGCATTCGGAGACTGCTGGGAAGCCGGGCGGCTGTTTTAAAAGGTGACAGCCGGGCGGCGGGGCTTCCCAGAAGCCTCCCGAACGCCGGTTCGTAACTCGAAAAAAGTTCGTAAGAAGAGGCAAAATTTTTCTGAACCCCGGGTTCGGTTCGGGAGGTTGCTGGGAACCCCCCCAGCCCGGCTGTCGGGTTTGGCGTTTGGCTTCGGGAGACAGCTGGGAAGCCGCGCGGCTGTTTTAAAAGGTGACAGCCAGGCTGGGGGGCTTCCCAGCAACCTCCCGAACCGAACCCGGGGTTCAGAAAAATTTTGCCTCTTCTGACGAACTTTTTTCGAGTTACGAACCGGCGTTCGGGAGGCTTCTGGGAAGCCCCGCCGCCCGTCTGTCACCTTTTAAAACAGCCGCGCGGCTTCCCAGCAGTCTCCTAACGCCGGTTCGTAACTCGAAAAAAGTTCCATTCTATTCTATTCCTTTCCATTCCATTCTATTCCTTTCCTTTCCATTCCATTCTAATTCCATTCCATTCTATTCCATTCTATTCTATTCCTTTCCATTCCATTCTCATTCCATTCTATTCTATTCCTTTCCTTTCCATTCCATTCTATTCTATTCCTTTCCATTCCATTCTAATTCCATTCCATTCCATTCTATTCTATTCTTTTCCATTCCATTCTAATTCCATTCCATTCTATTCTATTCTATTCCTTTCCATTCCATTCTAATTCCATTCTATTCTATTCCTTTCCTTTCCATTCCATTCTAATTCCATTCCATTCTATTCCATTCCATTCCTTTCTATTCCATTCTAATTCCATTCCATTCTATTCCATTCTATTCTATTCCTTTCCTTTCCATTCTAATTCCATTCCATTCTATTCTATTCTATTCCTTTCCTTGCCATTCTAATTCCATTCCATTCTATTCCTTTCCTTTCCTTTCCATTCTAATTCCATTCCATTCTATTCTATTCTATTCCATTCTTTTCCTTTCCATTCCATTCTAATTCCATTCCATTCCTTTCCACTCTAATTCCATTCCATTCTATTCCATTCCATTCCTTTCTATTCCATTCTAATTCCATTCCATTCTATTCCATTCTATTCCTTTCCTTTCCTTTCCATTCTAATTCCATTCCATTCTATTCTATTCTATTCCATTCTTTTCCTTTCCATTCCATTCTAATTCCATTCCATTCCTTTCCACTCTAATTCCATTCCATTCTATTCCATTCCATTCCATTTTATTCCATTCTATTCTATTCCATCCCATTCCATTCTATTCTCTTCTCTTCTATTCTATTAGAAATTGATAAACTGATAAGCTTAGCCTGTTTTATGAGATGATTTGTTTGCCCTCTCCAGATCAGCCATTGGGACCTCGCAGACTCTCTCAGAAAGAAACTCCCAAACTCCCTAACATGGAAGCTTTTCTATACGAGGCTCTTTTGAAGTTGAAACAGAAGTCTCCGGGATGCCTCTCACCCGAAATGTGCTTTCGAGCTGTGGAAGCTTCTGTGTACTTGCCCTTCGCAGAAGGGATTCGCAAGGAAAGGGAGCTTTTTCTCCACCTTTTCAGTTCAGGCCAAACTAAAGCACTGCAGTACGCTTTCTTTGCCCAAAGGGCTTCAGAAAAATGGATGTTGCGCAATGGGGCGTCCTGGAAGACTGCATCCCCTCAACCCATCCGGAAAGCAGGTGTGATAGGTAAGTTTGTGAACATCTTTGAATTATTCAAAGTTCAGCTGTTGTTTTGTTGTTGTTGGGGAAAGAAAACATTTTCTGAAGAAGATATGAAGAAGACTATGCAAACGTTGCACAGTTCCTTTAAGGCAGTGTTTTTCAACCAGTGTGCCGTGGCACCCTAGTGTGCCGTGAGACATGGTCAGGTGTGCCGCGAAACTCAGAGAGAGAAAGAAAACAAGAGAGAGAAAGAGAGAGAGAGAGAAAAAGAAAGCAAGAGAGAGGGAAAGAAAGCAAGAAAGAGAAAGAAAGAAAGAGAGAGAAAAAGAAAACGAGAGAGAAAGAGAGAGAGAAAGATAGAGAGAGAAAGAACAAGAGAGAGAAAGAAAGCAAGAGAGAGAGAAAGAAAGAGAGAAAGAAAGAGAAAGAGAGGGAGGGAAGGTGGGAGAGAGAAAGACATAGAGGGAGGTAGGGAGAAAGAGAGCAAAAAAGAGAGGAAGGAAGAGAGAGAGAGAAAGAAAGAAAGGGATGGAGAGAGAGAAAAAAGAAGGGAGAGAGAAATAGAGCGAAAGGGAGGAAGAGAGAGAGAAAAAAATTGTCCAAACTTTTTTTAGCCCCCCCCCCCCCCAACTCAATGTGCCCCAGGGTTTTGTAAATGTAAAAAATGCGCCATGGCTCAAAAAAGGTTGAAAATCACTGCTTTAAGCTACCTAGTTTGCACTTTTAGCATTGCTTAATTTCAATAGATAAAATGCAGAGCTCGATTGTTAATTCCTCTTAATTTTTCTTTCCCAGAGATATATCTCAGAAGCTATGGCCTCAAACGTAACATAGGTTAGAGGAAAGACCATGATTCTATTTAATTATAGAATCACTACATAATTATAATTAACTATTTATTTTATTTATTTTTATTTATTCATTTGTCCAATACACAAATACATAGGAAGAAAAATAGACATGTAGTAATATTTATAAGGGTAAAGTGAACTTAGAGGAGAGGATATATGAAAGAAAGAAAATATATATGATAAGTGAGAGAAAGGAAAGACAATTGGACAAGGGACGAAAGGCACACCAGTGCACTTATGTACGCCCCTTACTGGCCTCTTAGGAACCTGGAGAGGTCAATCATGGAGAGTCTAAGGGAGAAATGTTGGGGGTTAGGGGTTGACACAATTGAGTCTGGTAATGAGTCCCACGCTTCGATAACTCGATTGTTGAAATCATATTTTTTACAGTCAAGTTTGGAGCAGTTCATATTAACTTTGAATCTGTTGCGTGCTCTTGTGTTATTGCGGTTGAAATTGAAGTAGTCATTGACCGGTAGGACGTTGCAGCATATGATCTTGTGGGCAATACTCAAATCGTGTTTTAGGCGCCGTAGTTCTAGGCTTTCTAGGCCCAGGATTGTTGGTCTATTTTCGTAGGATATTCTATTTCGAGTGGAGGAGTGAAGGACTCTTCTGGTGAAATATCTTTGGACATTTTCAAGGACATCCAACTAAAGGTGGATACATAATGTAGATTAACTAAAGATGGATAAATTGATTCAGTTTTCTGAGATCACATACTAAACAATACACTGAACAAACAGACTTAGTGCACACAATATCCTGGACTACATGTGATTGGTTACTGTGTTGTCCAATTTATCATGCAAATCCAGAATAAGGTTGCAAACAAGTAAATCTTATTCTTTTGAAAAAGGAGAAAAGGTTATCCACCTATCATACTTAACATGCTTATCTCATTTTCTTGAACAAAATACATCGTATATAGATTTGTAAATGCGAAATATAATGAAATGGGCTATGATCTGTAAAAGACTATTGTGATGTATACTTATTTTTAAAAAACCTGTAAAAATTAATAAATAAACTTTGGGGCGGGGGGAAAGAAAAGTGAAAAAAGGCAGTCAGTGACGTACTAAGTCCCTTCTGCTTTTTATTGCTTTTAAATAAAAAATAGCGGTTGATGAAGAATGAACTTTTTTCGGTGATATGCAGCAATGGAAGAATTTGTGGTTTCTATTACGCAGTTTTGTCACTTGCAATGACAGAGATTGTTCTGCTTTCCCCCTTGCCACCCTGGGTAGATTCTCTCTAGGGGGAGTTGGCAAAGAGACTCTCAAAAATTGTCTTCTTCCTTTAATTCACGTATTTAATCATTGCTCTCAAAATGTTGTGTTGACACTTGCCTTTTAAGAAGTTTTAATTTTCATTGTAATGATCCACTGCTTCCATTTCTCCTTGCCTATCCCCAGGAAGATAATGCACTCATTAATGTTTTATAAAGGCATTAAAATTAAAAAAAAAAACCCCTCCTCTCTTTGATGTACTGTACAGTTTCTTCAAAAGCTCTTTGTTGCTCTGCATATTGATTGGTTTATACTCAGTGGGAAACTCTTCCCTAAGTAGCCCAGTCCTTGATAGTGCCCTCTTTGATTTTAAGAGAGTGACAGTCATATTATGCTTCCACTCTTCTCCCCACTCCTTCCACCCCACAGTCTGACTGCTATATACAAGATGTGGTTTGCTGCAGCTGGTACACGCTGAACTCTCTGAAGCTCACCTGAACAGGAGGCAGCCTTGAGGGACCAGTCTTCAGCTGCCTTGTTCCCTCCGCAGCCTTTGCAGCCTTAATTATGCTTCTCTGCATGACTTTAGCTAAAGAAAGTGGCAAATTAAATCTGCTTGTACCCTTGAACTCTTTTAAGTTGCTATGACTTATTGGAGAACTGATGTTCGTGTGAAGTATCATGGAATCTATAACTGAGTACATGTAGAATATCGTTGTTTTGCTCGATATATGCACACATGAGCCTAATTTCCCTTATCATGCAGAAGGAAGAGTCTTCTTTATGAATTTCACGGAAACTTACGAGTGATTAATATGCAGAAATCCCTCTCTTAAAAAAGCATAGATACAGGTTTAAACTTTTTTATTATTATTATTTATGATTATTTATTAGATTTGTATGCCGCCCCACTCCGTAGACTCGGGGCAGCTTACAGCAATGATAAAAACAATATATAATAACAAATCTAATAGTTAGAATCTAAAATAACAAGAATGCATTTAAAAAGTCTAAAAAACAAGAAACTCCAATATATAAAAACATACATACAGTCATATCATACACAAATAACTACATAGGCAGGGGGAGATGTTTCAGTTCCCCCAAGCTTGATGGCAGAGGTGGGTTTTAAGGAGTTTACGAAAGGCAAGGAGGGTGGGGGCAGTTCTAATCTCTGGAGAGAGCTGATTCCAGAGGGTCGGAGCCACCACAGAGAAGGCTCTTCCCCTGGGTCCCGCCAAGTGACATTGCTTAGTTGACGGGACCCGGAGAAGGCCAACTCTGTGGGACCTAACTGGTTGCTGGGATTCGTGCGGCAGAAGGTGGTCTCGCAGATACCCTGGTCCGGTGCCATGAAGGGCTTTATAGGTGATGACCAACACTTTGAATTGTGACCAGAAATTGATCGGCAACCAATGCAGACTGCGGAATGTTGGAGTAACATGGGCATATTTGGGGAAGCCCATGATTGCTCTCGCAGCTGCATTCTGCACGATCTGAAGTTTCCGAACACTTTTCAAAGGTAGCCCCATGTAGAGAGCATTACAGTAGTCGAGCCTTGAGGTGATAAGGGCATGAGTGACTGTGAGCAGTGACTCCTGGTCCAAATAGGGCCGCAACTGGTGCACCAGGCGAACCTGGGCAAACGCCCCCCTCGCCACAACTGAAAGATGTTTCTCTAATGTGAGCTGTGGATCGAGGAGGACGCCCAAGTTGCGGACCCTCTCTGAGGGGGTCAATAATTCCCCCTCCAGGGTGATGGACGGACAGATGGAGTTGTCCTTGGGAGGCAAAACCCACAGCCACTCCGTCTTATCCGGGTTCAGTTTGAGTCTGTTGACACCCACCCAGGCTCCAACAGCCTCCAGACACCGGCACATCACTTCCACTGCTTCGTTGACATTTTCCAGGTTACTATGTGGAATGAAGCAGAGCTAGTAGATGTCACGGCCCTACCGGAGCCCGGTTCGGAGGAAAAGGAGGAGGAGTTGGCCGTCCATTGAGAATGGCACCTGTCTCTTGAAATGTTTGGGGAGGCCAGGGACTGAGGATGACGTTGTCTCAGGCTCCTCAGGCGTTGGGGAAGGTGGTCGACCAAATGGAGAGCTACCAGCCCTCACAGAAACAAGGGAGGATTTGGCCACCCCTCATAACAAGTGGGAGCATAAGCTCCACCCACTTTCAGATAACATAAATTCCTGAAACTTTTTCAATTTTGCTCTTCTTGCCCTTGCTTATTAATAGAGGTGGGACTTTTGTCCCACCCAGCTGGATGACCAAAATGCACATCACACGAGTGCTTTTGTATCCTGTGGAGAACATACAAATGGATGTGGCACTCCACTGGTCTATGGTGGTTTGAGCCCCTTGGCCCATAACGATTACTGTTTCATTCATAGTGGTAATGTTCAGTAGCTTGTACTTGGCAATGCCATCAACAAATGACTTGAAAGCAACTGCCCGTTTGACAGGTTCACCATCTTCCAGCTTGAACAGTGAGGTGGATCTCCTCAGAGACAGTTCATGTCACTGAAGGAAGTTATGCCAGGCGTTTAGAGCCCTTGAATTGTTCCTGGGGAATTTCTAATTGTGCTGCTATTTCAAGGGCAAATGCTTGAATATCTGCCCTGCATACACAACCAAAGCCTTTGCTCTCACTGTCTTCAGATTCAGGAAATAATGGTTGCCGACCTGATCCATACCACGCTTCTTGCCATTTCCGATGTGTTGACTGAGGACCCCATACTCTACTCTCCATTTTCTGACCATACAGTGTTTTGCTCCAGCTATAGACCACCAAGAATACAGCTCACACTAAGTGGATCCAAAGATTTGTTTATTCAATTAACGACTACTCATAAGCTTGTTGACATACACAAACCCAAGTTAAAGCCGCCTTTTCTGAAAAACCAGCTGTTAATTACACTGCATTAACATCTAGCTTAAGTCCATGAACTCATAAATTATGTCTAAGCAAATAGTCTTGGACATATCAAGGATCTTACAGGGGTTGACAAAATGCCTAGAAGCAGTCCGCAGGAAGAATGCCAAAAGAGATAACAAGAGCTGAGCAGACGTTTTCAAAACATGAACAAATGGACATTGTTTCCTTGTCATCCCTTAAATAGGCTAGGGGAGTGGTCAATTAGCCCCAAGCCTTACTCCCAAGGAGACCTCTTCCTGAAGAACTATTCCTGCCTTTTGGCAGCTCTACATGCTTGTGCATTAAGAAGACGCTCCTCCTCTTTTTCCTCATCCCTGATGGGAGATGTTGGAGGTTCTGAAGCCCCTGGCTGAATCTCTGCCTCTGGTACTGAGTCTTCTCCAGCCCCTTCACTGTCTGACTAAGGTGCCAGCTGCAAAGGCCACTGTTGCATCACCACATTGGCTTCTTCTTGAGTGGGATCAGCTACCAGCTACACTGGACTGCTAGCAGGCCACAGCATCTTCTCTTTGCAGAAAGGTGCCAGATTCTTGTCTTGGGAGTCATCCACAATTCCTTTCTTGAATTCCACAGAGTAGCTCTTTCTTTTTGAACTCATCTTGTCTGGGCTGGTCAAAATAAACGTCATTTTAGATCATTATTTTCATTAATCCAAACTGGAAGTGTGGTGGTTGGGATTTG
Source organism: Erythrolamprus reginae (assembly GCF_031021105.1). Taxonomy (NCBI): domain Eukaryota; kingdom Metazoa; phylum Chordata; class Lepidosauria; order Squamata; family Dipsadidae; genus Erythrolamprus; species Erythrolamprus reginae. The sequence continues at coordinate 72,318,487 of NC_091954.1, read as the reverse complement.
GCATTGTGGTTTCTCCCTGTGTGTGGATTTAGGGTTTGCGGTTTTGGTTTCCTGTTTGTTGGGTTCAGGGTTTGCGATTGTGGTTTCCCTGTGTGTGGCAAATGGGTCTCTCATTCCTTCCCTCCCTCTGTTTTCTGTTTCTGTCTCTCTTTTCCTCTCCCTTTCTTTCCTTTCCCCATTCTTCCTCTGTTTTCTGTTTCTCTCTCTGTTTTTCTTCCTCTCCCTTTCTTTCTGTCCTTTCTATCTCTCTCTTTTCTGTTTCTCTCTCTCATCTCCCTTTCTTTTCTTTTATTTCCTCATTCTCCCTCTGTTTTCTGTTTCTCTCTCTCTTCCTCTCCCCTCCCTCCCTCCCTCCCTTCCTTCCTTCCCTTTCTCTTCCCTTCCCCTTCCCTTCCCTTCTCCCCATTCTCTCATTTCTGGCATCTTTTACCGGTATAGAGGAGAGTGGCATGGAGCAACATGTGGCTCCCCTTGCCGTCTCTTCTCCCCTCCTTGCCGGGCATGACAGGGCTTCCTGCCCATCGCTTACGGTAGCTCCTGCCCCCTTTAGAGATACAATTTGGAGGTGCAAGTGAAGCGGGGGGAGAAGCGAGACTGTCTCACCTGCCACCCGTCTTGAGAAACAGGTGGTTGGCTGCTGTTGCCATTGGGTCAGGGTGGGACATGCTGCCATGGCAAAATAAGCGGAAGGTCAGCAATGCACCTCGCGACCCACTCCTTGCTGTGGATTGTGAGGCATGTTGCTGATCTGCCACCCATTTTGCTGTGGGAAGCAGTGGGTCGCAAAATGAGCATTAGGTCAGCAGTGTGCCTCGTGACCCCATTCCTTTCCATGGATTGCATGTGCGGCCATCAGCCCTACGGTAAGGGCGTGTGGGGGGGGTGTAGCATGCCCTCCTTTCAGCCTCGCCTACTCACCTCATGTCAATCAACCAGTGTAAATGGCAGGGACTGTCTGCAAATACGTTTAAGTAGGGAGGGGGGTTATTGGGGGGCTTATTTCAGCCCATGCGCTAAAAAGACTGATTGGCCTTATTATGGGGACATGTATTATTGTTGAGGAAACCCAATATATTTTAGGCCTCCTGAAATGTTCACAATAAGCTTTATATCATTACTCAAGAGCACGGATCATTTTGTGTTGATACAAGGCTGATATATTGCTCCAGGCTAATAGAATCAAAAAAGCTTCTGGGACATTGGTAAAATACATTTTGCTAGATTGATTGCTGCATGAGCATTTCTGGTGCTTGTTTACGCAACAAACTGATGTTTTGTTGTAATAAGTAAGCATGCAGTAACCTAGTACTAGATCGTAAAACTTTGTATGATATGTATAACAAGATACAAATTTCATTTGCTAGTGCTTAACTTGTTAACCATGTACTAATATTAATATTCATTTGATTTGAACTTCTGCATAAATACAGTGATACCTTGTTTTACAAACTTAATTGGTTCCGGGACAAGGTTCTTAAGGTGAAAAGTTTGTAAGACGAAACAATGTTTCCCATAGGAATCAATGGAAAAGCGATTAATGTGTGCAAGCCCAAAATTCACCCCTTTTGCCAGCCGAAGCACCCGTTTTTGTGCTGCTGGGATTCCCCTGAGGCTCCCCTCCATGGGAAATCCCACTTCTGGACTTCCGTGTTTTTGCAATGTTGCAGGGGAATCCCAGCATCACAAAAACAAGCGCTTCGCTGGCAACAGAAGTCCAGAGGTTGGGTTTCCCAGCGAAGGGAGATCAGTGAAATCGCAAAATCGCAAAAACACCGAAGTCCTCGAAACCCCACCTCCGAACCTCTGTGTTTTTATTTATTTATTTATTAAATTTGTATGCCGCCCCTGTCCGTAGACTCGCCCCTCTCCATAGACTTGATGCTGCGATTTCACTGAGGATCCCCTCACTGGGAAACCCCACCTCCGGACTTCCGTTGCCAGCAAAGCACCCGTTTTTGCACTGCTGGGATTCCCCTGCAGCATCACAAAAACATGGCCGTCCGGAGGTGGGGTTTCCCATGGAGGGAAGCCTCAGGGAAATCTCAGCAGTGCAAAAATGGGTGCTTCGATGGCAATGGAAATCCGGAGGTGGGGCATCCCAGCGGCGGCAGTGGGTTTGTAAGGTGAAAATAGTTTGTAAGAAGAGGGGGGGAAATCTTAAACCCTGAGTTTGTATCTCGAAAAGTTTGTATGATAAGGCGTTTGTAAGACAAGGTATCACTGTACTTTTCTCAGTAAGCAAAAAATTGTTTCAATTAAAAAAAATACTTTTCTGTCCCCACTGAAGATGAACTTAGATTTAATGTGGAAGATTCATAAAAAGGGGTATTTGTGTGTTCATGTTTTAAAATGTGACAGTTACCATGGAAATCAATGATTCAGACTGGGATTAAACTCTGGGGAAACAGGACTCAACCTTTTCTCCATTTATATTTTTCCAATTACAATTCCTCCCCCAGCTATTTAGGCGCCTCTGAGTTTTTGGAAGAAAGACATTCTTCTAAAAGGCCACATGCATTTGGAAAAAAAATGATTAAAAAAACCAACTTCTAACCAGCAATAAATGAATGGGCTCAAACCTCACAATAAGCCATCTTGCATTCAAATCATGGTTTGCTGAATGAGCCATAAGTGATGGGTTCCTACACTATGTTGAGCAAAACAATCAATCTGTTTGTAACCAAATTACAGCAATGGATAGAAATGTCTGTTAACCATATTCACATTTCATATAAATTTATTATATGGTTCGTTCTGCAAACCCAGCTTTCTGGATTATAATTTGTAGTAAATGCTTTGGTGATACTTTTGTGGTATATGCTTTGGTGATACTTTTCTTAACTTCAGGCCACTCCAAATACAGTGGTACCTCATCTTACGAACACCTCTTCTAACGAACTTTTCAAGATACGAACCCGGTGTTTAAGATTTTTTTGCCTCTTCTTCTGAACTATTTTCACCTTATGAACCCAAGCTGCTGCTGCTGGGATGAAGGGGTTTCTTTTTCCCCCCTTTTTTGAAGAAAGGGAGGGGCGGCTTGGAGGGGGAAAGACTTTGCATTAACAAAAGTAGAACAGCGTGCTTGCAGGCACTGAAAGGGTGTCTTTTGAAGAAAGAAAAGGGAGGGGCGGCTTGGAGGAGGAAAGACTTTGCAGAGAACAGTGTGTTTGCAGGCACTGAAAGAGTGTATTTTGAAGAAAGAAAAGGGAGGGGCGGCTTGGAGGAGGAAAGACTTTGCAGAGAACAGCAAAGGGTGTCTTTTGAAGAAAGAAAAGGGAGGGGCGGCTTGGAGGGGGAAAGACTTTGCAGAGAACAGCCACAGGCACTGAAACAGTGTCTTTTGAAGAAAGAAAAGGGAAGGGTGCCCCCCTTGCTTTTCTTCCTTCCCACTCACCCTTTAGCCTAGCCTTGCTTCTTCTACCCGCCCCCTTTAGCTACTCCTCCCTGCCCTCTGTTCACCTCCCTTCTAAAGTTTGGGATTTTCCTGAAGGATTTGCACGCATTATTTGCTTTTACATTGATTCCTATGGGAAACATTGTTTCGTGTTACGAACTTTTCACCTTACGAACCTCCTCCTGGAACCAATTAAGTTCGTATCATGAGGTACCACTGTACACAGAATTCAGTTCACAGAATTTTCTGCAATGGTCATGCTGGCTGGGAAATTTGGTGTTGATATCTGGAGCTTTAGAAAGACCAGTTTTGCTAGGAGATGAAGTTCCCTACATGGAACTTCAATGTAGTTAACAATACCTACTGTTTTTGGTCCCTGCCCTTGATTTTTTCATTAAAAAATCACCTTTCATGTAATAAGAAGTTACACACTGTTTCGTAACATGAATGTTTAAGAATTCACTGTTTCATAATAAGAATGTGTAAGAACCCTAAATCAACTTCCTTAGAAAATAATAATAATGAAAGACTGAAGTGGAATGCATTATTTACAACAGTGTTCTCCAGTTTTTACAGCTTGCCGCCCTGGCAGGAAGGAGAGAAGTGGCCTGTGCAAGCGGTGTGTGCTCACTATGTACACCACCGACCTGGCGCTCACACAAGTAGAGTTGCACACATAGACCATGGACCAGTAATGGACCATGGCCCGGGGGTTGGGGATGCCTGATTTAGAAGTCTGCTTCTTACACTGAAAAAGGAAAAAAGAATAAACAGGATGAATAGAAGTGCATATTTTATTCATGGGTTGCAATTGATCATATTCCAATAATTTTATTTTTGAGAAGGTGCAAATCACCCCAAATTGCCATTTTGGTGGTATGCACAAATATCGTCAAAATTCTAATTATATCGCCAGTCTAAACACTTTGGAGATCTTAGAACAATCTGACTTTTCTTACACGTACGAGTGTACAAGTGCACTAGAGTGCCTTCCGTCCCCTGTCCTATTGCTCTCCTTTATCTCCTATACGTTTGTTTGTTTGTTTGTATCTCCTATACCTTTCTTCTATTTCTATATCTCTTCTCCTATTCTTTCATTGATATGTTCATTGATATGTTCCTATATCTTCTCTTCTATTCTTTCTTAGATATATTTTACTATGAGTATCTCCTCTATAACCTTCATCATGTATTTTACTATGTGTATACCCACTAAAACCCTCATTGTGTATTGGACAAAATAAATGAATGAACGAACAAACGAACGAACGAACGAACAAACAAACAAACAAACGTATATCAATAGTCTCTCTGTTCTAATATCGGAGTTAATTGAGAAGTGAAAAAAATTGCCTAGGGTATTAGGTCACTTTATTTTATTTATTAATTCATTTATTATTTATTTATTTATTTTAGATTTTTATGCCGCCCTTCGCGAAGTGACTCAATGTTTAGTAAACAATGGCCAGAACATTCTAATAATTACTTCTTCTTTCTCTCTCTTTCATCCAAAAGGTTTAGGGACAATGGGCCAAGGCATTGTGGTATCTCTGGTGAAGGCTAAAATTCCAGTTGTGGCTCTAGAGAAGGACAAGAAGCATCTTGAAAAAGCAAGGAAAGCTATCGAAGCTTGTTTGGAGCGCGAAACTTTAAGAATGCAACAGCAGGGCAAAACGCTGGATATCCATAAATCTAAATTACTGCACTTCACTCTGGATTTCGGTGCACTGAAACATGCAGATCTAGTTATTGAGGCTGTGTTTGAGGATATGGTTCTGAAAAAAGAAATATTCTGTAAATTATCCGAAGTCTGCAAGCCAGAAGCCTTTTTGGGCACTAATACTTCTTGCCTGGATATAGATGAGATTGCTTCTATTACTAAACGTCCCCATCAAGTCATAGGTACGCATTTCTTTTCACCGGCGCATGTAATGAAGTTAATAGAGATCATTCATGGACAGCACACATCTCCTTTTGCTATTGCTACAATTATGAACCTGGCCAAAATTATGGACAAATGTGCTGTTCTAGTAAAAAATTCTTTTGGGTTTGTTGGGAACAGGCTGCTCAATTCTTATAATGAACAAACGTATTTCCTTTTAGAAGAGGGCAGCACTCCAGAGGAGATGGACAAAGTTCTGGAGGAGTTTGGTTTCAAAATGGGTCCTTTCAAAGTATCTGATCTGTCTGGCCTTGATGTGGGCTGGAAATCCAGAATAGGGCAGGGCCTGACCGGAGCCAACCTGCCTCTTGGAACCCCTCCCCGCCAACGAGATGGTAAACGTTATAGTCCTCTTCCTGATATCCTATGTGAGAAGGGGAGATACGGTCAGAAAACTGGAAAGGGCTGGTACATATATGATAAACCTGGGGGAAAGAAAGCAAAGTCTGATCCCTGGCTTCACAATTTCCTTCAAAATTATCAAAAGGCCCATCGCATTACAACTCGCACCATTACCGAAGAGGAGATCTTGGAGCGTTGTCTGTATTCACTTGTCAATGAGGGTTTCCAACTCTTATCTGAAGGAATAGCATCTTGCCCAGAAGCCATTGATACCATCTATATCAATGGTTATGGGTGGCCCAGACATAAGGGTGGCCCAATGTTCTATGCGTCAGAGATTGGGCTGCCTAAGGTTCTAGCAAAACTGCAAAAGTATGCTGAGGCTAATCCTGACATACCTAAATTACAACCCAGTCCCTTTCTGCAGAAACTCGTCACCCTTGGTAGCCCACCGTTGAAGAGCTGGAGATCACATGTGACAATCCAGAAAAGCAAGTTATAATGAATGTTTCCTGAAAATCATCATCTTTACATGCAAGTGGGAGGGTTTTCTTTTCCTACCTTATTCTAAAAAAACTTTGGGATGCAGGTCAATGTTCTCAAAGCTCTCCTTATTGCTAGACTTTGGGGTACTACTATTTGCATTGCTTTCCATTGTTGTGAAGCCTCTGCATTTCAGGAAGACGCAAATAAATAACTTTCTAATATTCCTTAGCATTTAATAGACGCCTGGTTGATTGCGTAGATGATTGGCAGAAAGGATATTTGCACTCATGCCCTGGCAACCCTTTAGTAAATGGCAGAATATAACCTTTGATAAGTTCAATGAAATCCTTTTCTTCTTTGAAAGAAATTTACAAAGCAAATTCTCTTTCATTAGATGGAATGAGAGCTGATAGGAAAATGAGGAAAAATATTTTTTCTACACACATCATTCAGTATAAAAAGCCTTTTTCCTATTCAGATTTTTTAACTGATTGATTTCAGGCTGTAGTCTGAAATACAAGGTGCTATAGAACAATATCACAGTCTTTTCTGATTTCAAAAATGAAATCCACCCTCCTCTATCTCCAAATTATAAATTGTTGCTCACAAAGTGCCTTTTGTCATACCACTCGCTTGCAAGCAAATGACAGCTGCCCTGCCTCTGAATATACTTGACCAGACCATCTTACAAGAATAGGGGAAAAAAAAACTTTGATCTGAAAGATGCATATTATTCTGGAAGTATTTTCTCCAAACCCCAAAAACTTTAACCTTAAAATTGTCTACAGTTGACCTCTCCCCATTTCTAAGAGGTCTGTAAGGGGTGTGCAGAAGCGCACCATTGTGCCTACCGTCCCTGTCCTATTGTCCTTTTTTATCATTACGTTTTACTTATGTTTATACAAACTACTATCCTATACATATTTGACAATGAAAGAAAAGAAAGAAAGAAAGAAAGAAAGAAATGAAGGTCGGAAGAAAGAAAGGAAAGAAAGAAAAAGAAAGTTAAAAGAAAGAAAGAAAGAAAGAAAGAAAGAAAGAAAGAAAGAAAGAAAGAAAGATTTCTGGGCTGAGTAAATTCTTTGCTTTTGTTCCACCTTAGACTTCCAAGCCACTGTTACTACCAATTGCACTTCTGAATTCTGGTTAAAAATAGTTAAATAAATTGCTGTTAAATCTTTGTGTGCTTCCTCTATTAAATTAGATTGTAAAGTAGGATTCTCAGACTTGGTACCATCCAGTATGCTATAGCAGGGAACGGATTGGACTGAGAACAATGTATGTGTCCATCCTCAGCTAGGAATCTTAGGTTAGGTTAGGTTTAGGTTAGGTTTATTGGATTTATATGCCGCCCCTCTCCGCAAACTCGGGGCGGCTCACAACAATAATAAAAAACAGTACAGTACACAATACCAAATCCAATGCCCACCCATCCAGTTCCAATTTAAATTAATAATCTCATAAAAAACAGTATATATAAAAAACAGGCACACAGTCAATCAATCAACAAAACAACATGGGCAAGGGGGAGGTGTTTTAGTTCCCCCATGCCTGACGGCAAAGGTGGGTCTTAAGGAGTTTACGAAAGGCAGGGAGGGTGGGGGCAATCCTAATCTCAGGGGGGAGCTGGTTCCAGAGGGTCGGGGCCCCCACAGAGAAGGCTCTTCCCCTGGGTCCCGCCAGATGACATTGTTTAGTCGACGGGACCCGGAGAAGGCCAACTCTGTGGGACCTAACCGGTCGCTGGGATTCGTGTGGCAGGAGGCGGTCCCGAAGATATTCTGGTCCGGTGCCATGAAGGGCTTTATAGGTCATAACCAACACTTTGAATTGTGACCGGAAACTGATCGGCAGCCAATGCAGACTGCGGAGTGTTGGAGTGATATGGGCATACTTGGAGAAGCCCATAATTGCTCTCGCAGCTGCATTCTGCACGATCTGAAGTTTCCGAACACTTTTCAAAGGTAGCCCCATGTAGAGAGCGTTACAGTAGTCGAGCCTCGAGGTGATGAGGGCATGAGTGACTGAGCAGTGACTCCCGGTCCAAGTAGGGCCGCAACTGGTGCACCAGGCGAACCTGGACAAACGCCCCCCTCGCCACAGCTGAAAGATGTTTCTCTAATGTGAGCTGTGGATCAAGGAGGACACCCAGGTTGCGGACCCTCTCTGAGGGGGTCAATAATTCCCCCCCCCAGGGTGATGGACGGACAGATGGAATTGTCCCTGGGAGGCAAAACCCACAGCCACTCCATCTTATCCGGGTTGAGTTTGAGTCTGTTGACACCCATCCAGGCCCCAACAGCCTCCAGACACCGGCACATCACTTCCACTGCTATAGCAGGGAAGGTATTGGACTGAGAACAATGTATGTGTCCATCCTCAGCTAGGAATCTTCTCTATTGCATTGAATCAGTTGCTATATTTCAGTCCAACTTTATAGGCTAATCAGAAGAATTTGAGGAGACAGTTCTTATATGTGCTGCTGTGAGTTCTGAAGAAGATTGAAAATTCTGACACACCTGCAAAATACTAAGTTGGGGAAAGCTGTTCCCAAAATTCTAAGTAAGATTTGTGAAATTGTATCAAGCTTATCAACTTGCTACTCTTTTTTTGGTCATGGAAATAAATATGTGTCTTCCTCAAGTTAATATTCCAGCCCCCCAATGTTAATTTTCTAACTCCCCGATTTCTGAATATCTGAAGAGAGTTAGCTTGAAGAAGGCTGCTACGAGTATTCTATTGGTTCTAGGTTATCCAGTACGAAGGAAAATATTTAAAAGGGCGATAAAAAAGAATAATTCTATATGACAGAGAAGAAAACAATATTTATTGTTTAATTAATAATAGCAAGACCTCAACATTTATAAAGTGTTTTTAGAATCCAGGAAATTAAGATCGAGTGCTCCTATCCAGAACCATCCTTAACCTGAAGTATTGTATTAACCCTCTTGTGTTTTGCTATAATGTCCTTTCCCCCCAAACCCCAACAAATATTGAAGAAAGAAACTAGCCAATGAGCTAATCCTCACATCCAATTACCACAGGATGAAGGTGCATGGCTGTTTTTAAAGGATGTGTATTGATGATGTCTTCAGGCCAAGCCTATGTTATGAGGACCTGCAAGTCATCTATTGAAATTCTTCCTTTTGTGCCTGATGTCCTTGTTCGCTCTAGAACAAGGACAGAAGCACCAGCCTGAAGATGACGAGTGGGACCTCATCAAAACGTCGCCAGAAATCTCTGAATCCTACACAGGAAGAAACCCGAATATGCCAAGACCATCATATCTGTACCCATGAAAACCTACGAAAACAAATATATGTGTGTGTGTGTGTTTTTTTCTGTTGGATCACCCTGGTATATTGAAGGAATGTCACAGCTCCTTTTTGCCTCTAGGCCCAACTCAGGGCCATTTCAAGGCAGTTAATTTATTCATAGCCAACAAAGTGTATATATATAAGTGTATATATATAAGTGTGTATATATATATATATATATATATATATATATATATATATATATATATTTGTTTTCGTAAATTTTCACGGGTATATGTATGTAGATTGTTCTGAGTTCGGGTTTTGCCCTGTGTAATGTTTTGCATGTCTATGCGACGTTTCGGTGAAATCACATTCACCATCTTCAGGCTGGAGTTCCAATCTTTGTGTTGTTGTAAAATGCAAACATTCCATTTTACAACAGCACGAAGCTTGAAACTTCAGCCTGATGATGGTGAATGTGACTTCACCGAAACGTCGCATAGACATGCAAAATATTACACAGGGCAAAACCCGAACTCAGAACAATCTACGTATGAGGGGAACGAGCAGGATTGACACGTTTTTTTTGTTTTGAACGAAAGATTATCTCCTAGTATACAGTCTTATGGCAAAAAAAAGAAAGAAAGAAATTATGTCTCCTGAAGCACAGGAGACATATAACATGAAACCAGAGAGACCATTTGGAATACCCCCAAATTCCCCACTATATGTTACAATGAAAAATTGAATTAATTAGTTTTGCTTACACCAAAAAGAAATGTAGGGTGAATGGGATAAGGATGCTAGAGAATCCATTAATTACTATCTTAAACTGCATTAAATTGTGTAGGTAGGGGTATCGACACTGCTACCTCTTTGCTGAAACTAGATTGTGAAGACTGTAAAATTTACACTGACACAACTTCTCTGCTGACAGAAAGATATAAAGAATATAACATGGTGATTAGTCTGGGTCCACTGGCACATGAGACATCTAATTTGTGGAAGCAGCATGAGATTAGTGATTAGAATAGCCTTTTTCAGCCAGATGATTGCACCATCAAATGAGATGGACTACATTCCCTGGTTGCTGATAGTGACTGAGGTTGTAGCTACCAGGTATGGAAAGGCTGAGTTAAAACATAGCCATAAAATTTATTGAGTGAACTCTCCTTCTAACTTATCTCTCTGCTTCTGCATAGATGGTTGAGACCACTTCTACACTTCTGAGCATCATGGGGAAAGTGATGAAAATGTGGCACACATTGAATAAATAAATAACAATAATTCATACTCCTTTATCCCACATCAAGCAACTTAGAAATGCCTAGCTCTATTCATAAGTTTATTTATTACCACTACTGTATTATTATATATATGCACCGGTGTGTTCTGCCTAGCTTAGAAGGACTGGAAATGACATCAGAAGTACGACTATGGACTAGAACAGTGTTTCCCAACCTTTTTTGAGCCGCGGCACATTATTCATATTTTCAAAATCCTGGGGAACACTGAACGGGGGGACGGGGGGGCACGGGGGGGGGCTGAGAGAAAAGGGGAGTGGCGCGCGCAAGAGAGGGGCGGGGCGTGCATTCCTGAAACGGATGGAGAAAGCCCTCTCTCGCAGCGAAAGCGCTCCCAGCCAGGGGGCTGCGAGAGAGGGCTGGGAGTGCTTTCGTCCCGAGGAGCTGAAGCTGCAGCTGCAGCCGCCGCGAGAGAAGTCGCGCCCCAAGGCAGGGGGCGGCGGCGGATAAGAGGGGGCAGATCGGGCGGGGAGCTTGGCGGCACACCTGCCTGTGTCTCGCGGCACACTAGTGTGCCGCGGCACACCGGTTGGGAAACGCTGGACTAGAAAATAGTGGAGTACACTGTGTATCAACTAATACTGTATTAATCTGTTAAGATCTTGGAACAAAATCTTAACCTTTCTTCACCCAATAACAAGCAGGAAGAGGGAGATTGTGATCCCGCTGTATAGAGCGCTGGTGAGACCACATTTGGAATACTGTGTTCAGTTCTGGAGACCTCACCTACAAAAAGATATTGACAAAATTGAACGGGTCCAAAGACGGGCTACAAGAATGGTGGAAGGTCTTAAGCATAAAACGTATCAGAAAAGACAATGAACTCAATTTGTATAGTCTGGAGGTCAGAAGGAAAAGGGGGGAAATGATCGAAACATTTAAATATGTTAAAGGGTTAAATAAGGTTCAGAAGGGGAGTGTTTTTAATAGGAAAGTGAACATAAGAACAAGGGGACACAATCTGAAGTTAGTTGGGGGAAAGATCAAAAGCAACATGAGAAAATATTATTTTACTGAAAGAGTAGTAGGTCCTTGGAACAAACTTCCATCAGACAAGTGGTTGGTAAATCCACAGTAACTGAATTTAAACATGCCTGGGATAAAATATAGGAAATAGTATAAGGGCAGACTAGATGCACCACAAGGTCTTTTTCTGCCATCAGTCTTAGAAACATAGAAACATAGAAGACTGACGGCAGAAAAAGACCTCATGGTCCATCTAGTCTGCCCTTATACTATTTCCTGTATTTTATCTTACAATGGATATATGTTTATCCCAGGCATGTTTAAATTCAGTTACCGTGGATTTACCAACCACGTCTGCTGGAAGTTTGTTCCAAGGATCTACTACTCTTTCAGTTGTATGTTTCTATGTTCAATGTGCATTTTTAGTTCAAATTAATTTGTGAAATACATGTATATTTTTTCATTACCTTTCATTATCTTTACAAGATATTGAAATTCAACCTTTGAGAGGTCCCTGTACTTTCAGACTGGAATAGAAAAGATGATTTCTTAAACTATAGCTTTTCCCATCATAGATCAGTAATAAATAATAAAGTAATAAATAATAAAGTAATAAATCAGTAATGAGAAAAGATGTACCCAATAATATGTTTGGTTAGCATCATGTTTTCTCACTGGGAATTTCTCAAAATTTTAAAAACTCTCCCAAGGCTGGAAATGGTAATGTTTTATCCTCCACTATTTTCTAGTCCGTAGTTGTACTTCTGATGTCTTTTCCAGTCCTTCTAAAGCTATTTCAAATCCATATCCCTGGAGTCTAACCTCATATTTGTCTTCTTCAGATCAATGGCTGAGTTAATGTACAAATGTCTTTAAGTCATAACATAAACTGTATTTGTGTCCAGTATATAAAATGTTCTACTCTAGTGCTACATATATCCTCCAACATGCCCCTTTTGTTAGGCCCCTTTAAACATCATATGCTACAGGACATGAGTTGCAAAGTTTTATGTCAGCTGAAACCAACTCAGACACTGGTCCTTACAAGCAGCTTGTCCCAGTGGAAATACACTGACAATTTCTTGAACATTGGTACCAATGGTGGGTTCCTACCAGGGCGGTAGGGTGCGCCATTCCGCTAGCAGCTCGCCGATTGTGCAATTTGCACACAACAGCTCCAGTGCCATCTTTTCCCAAAAAAATGTTGGCCTTTTTTTTTGCTGCATCAGCAAATGCTAAATCTCATGAGAGGACGCTTACGCAATATCAGCAATTTTTTGCTTCTGTGCATGTGTAGCTGCCATAGCATAATGTTAGGATAGGATTTGATATCTGGACTTCTGACATAAATGCCTCATACACTCCGACTTCATTAGCCAGAACAGGACTGTACATAAAGGTCACATAGTGAGTCTGCATTTCTGGTGAACTCTGCTTAGGAAGTGACTGGCCATAAAACGATTCAGTGGCTCTCCTCGAATAACAAGAATGTGTCAACAGGAAAAGAACTGTGTGAGCAAAAGACGCAATTTACATTCCCTGGGGTAAACAGGACGAAGGCTGTGATAAAAGACCTTGCTTTGTGGTAAACAGGAGATAGCCGTATTAACAACAAAGGGGCCCAGGAAATTGGCCATGAGAGACGTTTGTTCAGTAGAAACTAGTTACGTGGCATATGTAGATAGGAAGGACTCGGAAGTTGTGTCATATCTTAGAGTTACGTTATTGGATGTTTGTATATCACTTGACATGTACGTATAATCACTCCCAATTTGCATATTCCCGCAATAAAAGGATGTGCATAGCTCAATACTGTGTCATTTCACCCGGACAGAAATGTGTCCAAGTTTTCTTTCTAGGATTCGCGTTCGTGAGTGACGCCCCATGGCTGGAGTTGCTCTAAGTCCCTTTGAAGACATCGTTCCCCTCAGGGACTTTGCAGCACCCTCAGGGCGCGGAAGCAAAGAATTGCCAAAATCGTGTGCAAGGGAGCGTCCCCTCACATGATTTATTATTGTTTTCTGCACTTGCGCGGATACAGCATTGTGTGAGGGACACACACACACACACATATACATGCGTAACAAGAAGTGTGCAAAGTGCACCAGTATGTAGGTAAGTGGAACCCACCCCTGGTTGGTACCCAAAACATCTTCTGTTGGTTGACATATAGGCTAAACTTTGTTTTTTGCTACACAAGGAAAATCAAAATGTTACTAATTTTTGGTGGTTCGCTGCTGTCCAGTGTAATTGCTAACCTCGATTTTCTTGGAGACAAGAGCCTTTTCTACCAAAGGCTACTCTGCTGGAATGACTCCCCCTTTAATAACAGATGAAGGGACAAAGCAAGGGCAAGAGATTCAGAAGAAACCTTCCTGGTTTCTCTGACTGTGAACAAGTTGTGGTTGGGAGGGAGAGAACTCTACCTTCAGATTTGCAAGATCTATCAATGTAGCTTTACAATAAAGTAGAATTAGCACATCTGTTGTGATTCCTATCTGGGGTATCTTGCAAGGCTAACCGAATGACTGAAGCTGTTTCTGCTCAAGCTGTGATTTACTATTAGCTTTATCTGACTCACATACTGAATTGGCTAACACACATATGCCCCTTCCCAGTTATTCCCAGAAAAAGTTGCTCAATATACTATCTGCCCCATGGTCTGACAGGAGATAACAAGACTACTTTTGCAACTAGGAATACTCCTTTGCGCTCTGCTTTTGAAGCTGCTAAGGCATAAAATCACAGTATGAATTACACTATCGGCTATAATTTATTTTCAAAGTACATAGCCTATCCCCCCCCAAAAAAAACTGGATAGGATATCAACTCAGTTTAAACTCTGTCACAGATGCTTCTGACAAATGCTTGCTGTACCAATACAGACTATCTACATCAACAGTGGGGTGATAAATACTTGGCAATTTATAATAACGATTTTGTTTCAATAATTTTTTTGTTCAAGATCACTTTGTCTAGTTCCAAAGGTTATTTGGGAGTACAAAAACAACTACTGTAAATATGTACACTCAGACCCAAAAAGGGTTATCACTTTTTTTTTTATTTATTTATTGGATTTGTATGCCGCCCCTCTCCGAAGACTCGGGGCGGCTAACAGCAATAATAAGACAGCATATAATAATAATCCAATACTAAAAACAATTAAAAACCCATTATAATAAAAACCAAACAGACATACAGACATACCATGCATAAAATTGTAACGGCCTAGGGGGAAAGAGTATTTCAGTTTCCCCATGCCTGGTGGCAGAGGTGGATTTTAAGTAGCTTACGAAAGGCAAGGAGGGTGGGGGCAATTCTAATCTCTGGGGGGAGTTGGTTCCAGAGGGCCGGGACCGCCACAGAGAAGGCTCTTCCCCTGGGTCCCGCCAAGCGGCATTGTTTAGTTGACAGGACCCGGAGAAGACCCACTCTGTGGGACCTAACTGGTTGCTGGGATTCGTGCAGCAGAAGGTGGTCCCAGAGATAATCTGGTCCGGTGCCATGAAGGGCTTTATAGGTCATAACCAACACTTTGAATTGTGACGGGAAACTGATCGGCAACCAATGCAGACTGCAGAGTGTTGGTGTAACATGGGCATATTTGGAAAAGCCCATGATTGCTCTCGCAGCTGCATTCTGCACGATCTGAAGTTTCCAAACATTTTTCAAAGGTAGCCCCATGTAGAGAGCATTACAGTAGTTGAGCCTCGAGGTGATGAGGGCATGAGTGACTGTGAGCAGTGACTCCCGGTCCAAATAGGGTCACAACTGGTGCACCAGGCGAACCTGGGCGAATGCCCCCCTCGCCACAGCTGAAAGATGTTTCTCTAATGTGAGCTGTGGATCGAGGAGGACGCCCAAGTTGCGAACCCTCTCTGAGGGGGTCAATGATTCTCCCCCCAGGGTAATGGACGGACAGATGGAATTGTTCTTGGCAGGCAAGACCCACAGCCACTCCGTCTTGTCTGGGTTGAGTTTGAGATTGTTAACACCCATCCAGGCCCCAACAGCCTCCAGGCACCGGCACATCACTTCCACTGCTTCGTTTTATCCCTCTCCCCACCACCCCAAAAATACAATGTTTCTCACAGAAACTATTACTGATGAGGGAAATACCTATACAAAACTCAATTTAGGGGCCCTTCTTACTACATCTTAACCCAGTGTTTCCCAACCTTGGCAACTTGAAGATATTTGGACTTCAACTCCCAGAATTCCCCAGCCAGCGAATAATGGCTGGGGAATTCTGGAAGTTGAAGTCCTGGTATCTTCAAGTTGCCAAGGTTGGGAAACACTGTCTTAACCAGCCACACCACTTATTACTAGTTTTCATAGTGGGGTCCTGTGAACCAAAAAGTCAAAAGCCTCCATTTTAAGATTATTCGATCATAATCTTCTTTCTCTGCGAGTACAGTATGTGTGAATTCTTCACTAGAAAAGCACTTGCAAGGTTTCGGTACACCATTGGCTCCTTCCTCATTTTCCAGGTAGCCAACAATAGGTCTGTCTTGCCCACTGCAGCTAATCCATGTTTGAGAGATACATTCTGTAATGCAGAATCTTAGCAGTGATTCGTCTCGGAATTAAGAGATTTGATTGTCAGCCATTCCAGATTACTTGGCTGAGTGAAGTCAACTTAATCCTGGCTATGATTGATTGAGTTAGGCATTAACTCAATCCTCTGAGAGAGGTGGTGTACAAATCCAATGAATAAATAAATAAATAACTTTAAGCCCCTGTGAGTTGCCGGTAATTACTTTTATTTATTTTATTTTTATTTGTTTGTTTGTTTGCTTTGTCCAATACACAGTAATACACAATGAAGGTTATAGAGGATATAGAAACATAGAAGTCTGACGGCAGAAAAAGACCTCATGGTCCATCTAGTCTGCCCTTATACTATTTTCTGTATTTTATCTTAGGATGGATATATGTTTATCCCAGGCATGTTTAAATTCAGTTACTGTGGATTTATCTACGTCTGCTGGAAGTTTGTTCCAAGGATCTACTACTCTTTCAGTAAAATAATATTTTCTCATGTTGCTTTTGATCTTTCCCCCAACTAACTTCAGATTGTGTCCCCTTGTTCTTGTGTTCACTTTCCTATTAAAAACACTTCCCTCCTGGACCTTATTTAACCCTTTAATATATTTAAATGTTTCGATCATGTCCCCCCTTTTCCTTCTGTCCTCCAGACTATACAGATTGAGTTCATTAAGTCTTTCCTGATACGTTTTATGCTTAAGACCTTCCACCATTCTTGTAGCCCGTCTTTGGACCCGTTCAATTTTGTCAATATCTTTTTGTAGGTGAGGTCTCCAGAACTGAACACAGTATTCCAAATGTGGTCTCACCAGCGCTCTATGTAGCAGGATCACAATCTCCCTCTTCCTGCTTGTTATACCTCTAACTATGCAGCCAAGCATCCTGCTTGCTTTCCCTACCGCCTGACTGCACTGTTCACCCATTTTGAGACTGTCAGAAATCACTACCCCTAAATCCTTTTCTTCTGAAGTATTTGCTGACACAGAACTGCCAATACAATATACTCGAGTAGAATGTATTAAAGAAAGAATAGAAAAGACAATATAGGAATAAAATACGAGAGAATAGCAGAAAAGATATAGGGATAGAAGAGAAGATATAGGAGATATAGGAGAGACTATAGGACAGGGGACGGTAGGCACTCTGGTGCACTTACGTATGCCCCTTACTGACCTCATAGGAACCTGGTGAGGTCCACCGTGGATAGTCTAAGGGTAAAGTGTTTGGGTTTGGGGGATGATACTACGGAGTCCAGTAGTGAGTTCCACGCTTCGACAACATGATTACTAAAGTCGTATTTTTTACAGTCAAGTTTGGAGCGGTTAATATTAAGCTTAAATTTGTTGTGTGTTCTTTTTTTTTTTTTTTTTCAATTTTTTTTATTATTTTTCATAAAAACAAACAAATACATACAAACAATAAACATAAAGTGGGGGTATATTTCCCCCGCTTCTTATGAAAGTATATATTCAAATATAGAAAAAGAATACATAATTAAATATATATTAACTATTATAGTAAAAAAAAGTTAATAAATTTGAGTTGAAGTTTTACAGATCTTGATGTGAGTGTTAAGTAGGGTTAGTATAACATAATTACCAAAAAAAACCCTTTAATATAGTCCTAATTACTATAGTAAAATAGTGTCAAACCTGCAATCCAAACAATAAAACTAAATTCAACTATTGTACATCGAGGATCTTGGTATGTTACTTATACTTATACATACATACACTACTATATCATAATCGTCAAAAAGTCCTTTTAAACTAATATTAATATTATCACCTAGGTAAAAACTAATACAGAAAGAAAAACAACTAAAGATATATCTTATTTTTTCTTATCTATCCATTTATAAACATTGTTCCATGTTTCATAGAATTTAGTATCCTCTTGATCATTTAATCTTCTTGTCATCATATCCATTTCAGCGCAGTCTAATATTTTGGCTATGACCTCTTCTTCCTTGGGGATTTCCTCCCCTTTCCAATTTTGCGCATATATTATTCTAGCCGCAGTTAATATGTGTATAATTAAATAAAAAATTTCTTTCTTATAGGTCTGATTTGTGACACCTAGTAAGTAAAATTCCGGGGTGTTGTCTATATCTTGCTTTATTATTTCTTTTAATATTTTTTCAATCATTTTCCAATATATTTTTGCTTTACCACATGTCCACCATTGATGATAATAAGTTCCTATATCCTTCTTACATTTCCAGCATATTGGAGATGTTTTGGGAAACATTTTTGCTATCCTATTTGGTGGGAGATGCCATCTATAAAACATTTTAATTTGATTTTCTTTTAAGGAAACTGATTTAGTCATTTTCCAATTGTTAATCCATACTTTCTCCCATGTGTCTATATCTATTTCCTTGCCAATATTTCTACACCATCTTATCATAGTATCTTTTAAAGTCAACTCTATATTTTTATGAGCAATAAGTAATTTATATATTTTCCCTATCATTTTTGTTGAATTAGTGGTAATTAAAATAGTTAAAGGATTCTTACCTTTATTAAAAATGTAAAGAGTTTTATCCTTCTGGTATCTAGATCGGATCTGGGCATAGTGCCACCAATCTATTATTATCCCTTCTTCTTGTAATTCAATTCTAGATTTAAGCTTCATCTGATCATTTAATAGTTCTTTATATCTATAAGTTATTTTCTTATCCTTTATAGACTTTGGATGTGTTATTGCTTCTAAAGGAGCTAGCCAGTCTGGAATGCTTAAAAAATGATTTTTCTTTATGTCTTTCCATACTTCTAGTAAGTATTTCCTTAATGTATGCCTTTTAAAATATAAATGGTTTTTGTCCTTATCATACCATAAAAATGCGTGCCATCCAAGCATTAAATCATATCCTTCTAGGTCAAGTGTTCTTTTATTATCTAAAATTATCCAATCTCTAAGCCATGTTAATGCAGCGGCCTGATAATATAGTTTCCAATTTGGAAGGCCAAATCCTCCTCTTTCTTTAATATCTTCTAAACAATTTATTTTTATCCTTGCTTTTTTACCTTGCCATATAAATTTTTTAACTAAGTTTGTTAAAGTTTTTAAAAAGATACCCCCTGGGTTTATTGGTATTGTCTGAAAAAGAAATAAGACCTTGGGTAAAATGTTCATCTTGATTGTTGCAATTCTTCCTAAGAAAGATATTTTCAAATTATTCCACATTGCTAAGTCTTTTTTAATTTCTGCTAGTAATTTCATATAATTATCATTTTTTAATGTTATTGTTTTCGCTGTTAAATTTATTCCTAAATATTTTACCTTTTTTACAGTCTTTATTCCAGAAATACTTTCTAATTTAGTTTCTAGTGTTTTATTCATATTTTTGGTCAAGTAATGTGTTTTACTTTTGTTTATCTTTAAACCTGCTACGTTTCCATATTGTTCAATGGTTTGTAGTAAGGTAGGAACTGTTGTGGTCGGTTCTTCAATTACAAACATTAGATCGTCTGCAAAGGCCTGGAGTTTGTAAGTTTCATCTCCTACGGTTAAACCTTTTATTTTGGGGTCCGCTCTTATTTTAATTAATAAGGTTTCAAGGGTCATAATAAATAACAGTGGTGATATAGGACATCCTTGGCGAACTCCCTTGTTTATGTCAAGTGTTGGTAACTGGCTGTTATTCAATATTATATTCGTTGTTTGTTTTGAATATATGGTATCTATTAGGTTAACAAATTTTGGGCCAAATCTCATTTTATTTAATTGCATTTTTATAAATATCCAATTAACGTTGTCGAAGGCTTTTTGAGCGTCCAAAAACATTAAAGATGCCGTCTTGTCTGGGTGTTGTTCATAGTACTCTAGTATATTTATTACAGTTCTAATATTATTTTTAATTTGTCTCCCTGGAAGAAACCCATTTTGGTCTTGGTGTATTATTCCATTTATAACTCTTTTGAGTCTCTCTGCATAAATGGCAATAAAGATCTTATAATCTACATTTAATAATGATATAGGCCTATAATTTTTAATTTTTTCTGGTTCTGTACCCTGTTTATGTATTAAGGTTGTCAGTGATTCTGACCAAGATTTGGGGATTTTTCCCTCAAGTCTACATAGATTAAAAATTTCTAACATATGGTTTCTTATTATTTCGTTGTCTATCTTGTACCATTCTGCAGGTATGGCATCTGGGCCTGTGGCCTTGTTACTTTTCTGTTTTTTAATTGTTGTTAAGAGTTCCTCCATTGTTATTGGTCCATCCATGGTGGCCTGTTGATCTTCTGTTATTTGTGGTAAATTTGAAGCCTCTAAATAGTTAAAAACTTCATCTTCAATAACATGATCTTTGGCATATAGTTCTTTATAAAAATTATACACAATGTCTGCCTTACCTTCTGTGTCATATTTTATTTTACCATCTTTATCTTCTAATTTTTGGATTAATTTTGATTGACTCTGTTTTCTAAGTTTATACGCTAGCCATCTGCCAGGTTTATTTGCATGTTCAAAATATTGTTGCTTTGCTCTTTTGATCTTTTCGATTAGTTGGTTTTGTTCTATAACTCTAATTTTATGTTTGATTACATTTATTTCTGTCTTTAGATCTCTGTTCTTAATGTGTTGCTGCGATAAGGATTCTAATTGTTTTAGTTCATTTGTTAATTGTAAGTACTCTAATTTCTTTTCCTTATTGTGTTTTGCTGTATAGGATATTGTTAAACCTCTTATATACGCTTTAACTGTATCCCATAAGTTCTGTGGAGTAGTGTCTGATGTTTTATTAATTTCAAAAAATATTTTTAATTCCTTTTCAATCCAATCCTTATATTTCTTATCGTTTAATATATACCTATTCATCCGCCAGTTGTTCTGTTTATTATTCATCGTCATATAGATCACTATTGGGTTATGATCAGCCCATGTATTAACGTCTATCTCGACCTCTCTTATTTGTTCTGCCACCATTTTTGGTGCCCATAACATATCAATTCTGGTCCAAATTTTGTGAGGATTGGAGTAAAAGGTAAATTGCCTTTTGTGAGGGTGTCTTTCCCTCCAAATGTCGCTTAGTAATAATTCCGCTTTCATTTTTTGAAAAGTACTAGGTAGCAAATTTCTTCTTGTTTTTTTTCCTTTTCCCCTTTTTTTATTGCCTCCCCCTCCTGAGTGGTCTAATTGTCTATTCGCGATAGCATTGAAATCACCTATTATCAATAAATTATCAATAGCTAAATCTATTATTATTTGGTGTAAATTTTTATAAAATGTCATTTGGTCTTCATTGGGAGCATAGATAGAAACAACCACTAGAGGTCTAGGTTCAATATCTACTTGTACAATCAATATCCTACCCTCTTTATCCTTATATATTTGTTTGGAATTTATAGAATTCTTGACATACATCACTACACCTCTTTTTTTTTGGTCTGCTAATGCAGCATACATTTTTCCAATTTTGGGATTCAACAGTAATTTTTGGTTATCTTTTTTAATATGAACTTCTTGTAATATTGCAATCTGAGCATTTTGGTTTCTAATTTTAGAAAAAATTTGCTTCCTTTTTCTTGGCTCGTTGAGTCCATTAACATTTACGGAAAAGATTTTTAAGTCTTTATTCGTTGTCATTTAATGGGTTTTTTGGTTTCTCGCTGAGGTTGAACTCTTCTAGCACCTTGGTCCTGCTCTATTACTTGGGCAGTTGCCCCCAGGTTTTCTTCTTGCTGAGTTGGTAATTTTTCCCCTGGTTGCTGTTGAACTAGTTGTAGTTGGACCACTTGTTGGTTGCTTGCGTGGTCGGAGTGGCCCAAACCGCTCTGTTCAAGAAAGTACATGGCTTGTTCTACGTTTTCCAGTTTGTACCTTGTAGAACGCCATGTCAGAGAGAGTCCTTGTGGAATAAGCCAACGGTAAGTAATGTTTTCTTTGATCAAAATTTTAGTTAGAAAGTGATAATCTCTTCTGTTTTCTCTGACACTTCTTGGAACTTGCTTTAGTATCTTTATTTCTACTCCCTGACGTTGGGGCGGGGAGTTTCTTGAATAATGAAGTATCTCATCTCGCAACGCCTTTCTTGTAAACTTAATATGTATCTCTCTTGGGAGGTTGTGCCGACGGATATAGCTATTCGAGATTCTGTAAACTTCATCGATTTCTCTCTGTAAAGCTATGGGGTCCTCTTGAAGTATGCCTCCAATAATTTCCGCCATAGTCACTTTTAAGTCTTCATCTTTTTCCTCTTTTATATTCTGAAATCGAAGTCCGTACGAAGCTCGTTGCATCTCCAGCTGGATAATAGATTCATCATATCTTCTGTATCTCTCATCGGCTCTCCCTTCAAGATAATCCATTCTTTTCTCATTTTTATCAGATTGTTCTTCAACTTTTTTAACTCGGTCGTCACTTTCTTGAAGTGTTTGTTGGATCTGCTTTATCTGTTCTTTCATCTCACCCATATCAGCTTTCATTTGGGCCATCTCCACTTTAAATTCTGCCAAGTCAGCTTTTATGGCTTCTCTTTGTTGTGTTGCCTCCTCCTTTATGGCTTCTCTTTGCTGTGTTGCCTCCTCCTTTATGGCCTCTCTTTGTTGGGTGGCGTCTTCTTGTGATTTGACCATGAAGTCCTTCAAAGTGTTCAAAGTCTCATGTATGGTTGCAAGATTAGACTGCATTGTTTTGTCTTTGTCTTTGTCTTTAGTAGACATGGTTAACACTTGATGCGAAGGAGAAGAATGCGGTGACACTTGTGGAGATAGGGTAGTTGGTGTAGTTTGTTTTTTTGTTGTTTTAACCAGGGTTGAGGTATGGGACATTATCAAATTGGAATCCACTATTTCAAATTTTAAGGTTAATTTCAATTTTATATATAGTGAAAAGGAAAAAAAATTACTATAAATTCCAAATCTGTTCAATGTATTTTGTTTCCCTTATAATATGGCTATACCAATTCAATAACAATGCAATTAATAACAGAATTCAAAAAAAAAAGGGAGAAGAAAGAAAAGGAAAAAGAGATATTATTATTTAGTGCCACAGAAAAGAAGAACAGGTATTAGCCTTTTCAAATAAGAAGAAGACAAAAAGTAAAAGAAGAGAAAGAATATCAACTATATATAGAAAACAAAAGAAAAAAAGTTGGAGGGGGAACTTTAGGGGGAGGGAGGAAGAGAGAGAAGGGGGAAAAAATGAAGTAAAAAGAGCTGTTCAAAAAGAAAAGGAAGGGGGGTAATATTTTAATTCAACTATTTAGAATAGAGCAGGAACCCAAGGTTTATTAACAATGCATATAATTCAAACCAAAACTTCTTCAAGTAATAGAAATGTCCAAGAATAGGGAAGAAAGTCAAAGAAAAATCAGGAAAAAAAACAACAACAAATAATTATTCAAAGACACTATAACAGTATTGTATACTTAAGTTCTTCTTATAAATCCTGTAGTTTTGCTAGGAAATAGAGATGTAAATCCAAATCTCAAAGGGTAAAACAAATCCAAAGCTTGTTTGTGTTCAAAATGAAGTCAGTTTATTTTCCAAATTAAAGACAGGAACAAAGGAACAGATCCCAAGATGGAGTCAAGTTAATTTCCGTGCAGCAGGCAGATGTTAAACCAAAGAGTTCTCAGCAAATAATCCAAAAGGTGTCAACAAATAATCCAAAAGGCTCAGCAAGTATTCCAAATAGGTTAATCCAACAATAAGTAATCCAAAAAAGAAGTGATTTCAATCTCTTCTAGATTCCATTTAGTTCATAATTATTGAGTTATTTCATATTGTAAAAAGGAGCAGCAGAAGAGAAAAAAAAAAGGCAGCAAGACTGTGTTCCTCCGCTTCAAAAATTAAGTCCAGAACATTATGGTTTTAAAAGTCTATCAACAACAAATTCTGATCATTAGTAGGAATTTCCTTTAGCAGTTAAAATTTTCTAAATAGTCATTGTCAAATTTAAACTATTTTGTTAAACCATAAGGTCAGAGAATTATTTTATAGATTTCAAAGTTCACGTTCAAAATGGAAAAGTAAAAGTGAGAAGAAAAAAAAATTAGATCCGGCTGTTATTTGCGGATGAGTTTAAACAAGAAAAAACTTTCACTTTCGCCCTAGAAAAAACTTTTACTTAGAACTTTTACGATCTTCTGGCTTTAAACACGAAACACAATGAAGATTTTTACCTTAAGTCTTTTCTCTGCTATATTCTTTTTCAATGTAGAAGTAAATATTTATACTTTCGCTTCTTTGATATTTATTCTTCCCGCTGGGTGAGGGGAGAAAGCGCTGGCCGGTCCTCTTAATGGAAGAGGAGCGGTTCTCCCGTCTCCGAAGCTGCGGGGCGAACCGCTGCCTCCGGAGTCCTGGCGATGGGTCCTCGGGCAGAGGAGAGCCCCCTGTTCATGGATCGGGCCATCCGGGCCCGATCCGATCGCAAATGCGACCTTCGGAGGGGGTAGAACGGAGTCGCCTGGCAGAGCCCTGCCAGACACGTCCTGCCGCGATCTCCACCAAACCGGAAGCCCCAAATTTGTTGTGTGTTCTTGTGTTGTTGTGGTTGAAGCTGACAGGCAGGATGTTGCAGCATATGATCTTGTGGGCAATACTTAGATCATGTTTGAGGCGTCGTAGTTCTAAAGTTTCAAGAGCCATGATTGTAAGTCTAGTTTCATAGGGCATTCTGTTTCGAGTGGAGGAGTGAAGAGCTCTTCGAGTGGAGGAGTGAAGTATTTTTGGACATTTTCAATGGTGTTAATGTCCGAGATGTGGTATGGGTTCCAAACAGATGAGCTGTATTCAAGGATGGATCTAGTGAAAGTTTTGTAGGCTCTGGTAAGTAGTGTGAGATTGCCGGAGCAAAAGCTGCATAGGATTAGGTTGAGAACACTTAAAGCCTTTTTGGCGATGGTGTTGCAGTGGGCTTTGGGACTTAGGTCATTTGATATTAATATTCCACGGTCTTTTACTGAGTGGGGTTATCTGCAAGATTTTGGTTAATTAACTTAGGTTAATTAATCCCTATTAATCCCCATTTTTTGTCTCAGGAGGCTGCAGGGAAGCCTGCTAGGCCCAAAAAGAGGCGTGTAGGTCATGCGCATGTGCGGGGGTGGGGTGACACACACATAATGAGCCGGGGTGGCGCAGCAGGTAGAGTGCTGTACTGCAGACCACTGAAGTTGACTGTAGATCTGTAGGTCAGCAGTTCAAATCTCATCATTCTCAGCATTCCATCCTTCCGAGGTGGATAAAATGAGGACCCGGATTGTGGGGGCAATATGCTGGCTCTGTTAAAAAGTGCTAACATGTTGTAAGCTGCCCTGAGTCTTAGGAAAAGGGCGGCATAAAAATTGAATGAATGAATGAATGAATGAATGAATGAATACATTACATTACATTACATTACATTACATTACAATACAATACATTACATTACATTACATTACATTACATTACATTACATTACATTACATTACATTACATTACATTACATTACATTACATTATGGGTTCACAGACACCCATGCACACGCAACAAGAAAATGTTAGTCCTCACTAGGATAGATCTATATAGCATAGAACTTCATTAATGTTTAACTTCCTATCCAAGTAAAATCTGGCAGCTCCCTGGGAGAAAAATTGGCTGGTACTATTGTTTTCAGGGAATGCAACATATGGTGTAGCTATGACTGAGATTACAAAGTGCATGCCTCCATTTTATGAAAATGTTATATAAAAGTCCTGATTGCATGATGAAAGTTATGATCCTGACCATATTGGCCATGAGTTATAGAAGATTGGAGTTTCAAATCTAAGGGGACTAAATAGTGCAAAGCATAAGGAAAGGGGAGGTGGAGAGTGGAAAGGGGAGGGAAGGGGAGAGGTAAGGAAAGAAAAGATGTAAAAGATCTGTATTATGGTATTTGTTGATAAAAGGCATTTTTAGGGCCACCTGACTCTGTCATAGCTCTGGGCATCTTAGCAATTAGAAAAGGATATAAGACCAATATCAAAAGAGAACAGTGAAAACTTCCTCAACCCTCATGAGCCAAAGGGGTCCATCAACCACCCTTGACCATGCCTTGACCATGACCAGCTTTTCAAGATTTGCTTAAAAGCACAAAGGGTAATGGGCACTTGGATCTCTTGGGATGTTATTCCACAGGGCAGTGATAGAGAAAGCGCACTTCCTAGTCTTCTAGATGATATTGTTTAATCAGTGGGACCAAGAGCATATAAGTTCATCTGGTCCTAAAGGGTGTGCATAGAAAACAAGATCGGAAGTTGGACTGGTCTCATGTAATACAAACTGAAATGTGTATCATTAACTATGAATTCTATTGCAGTGGGTGTACATGAAAGTAGAAGTTCCTATGATAGTTGCCTGTTATGATCCACTGAATGTTGTGGTTGGCTCTGGCCCAGCTCCTGCCCCAGGGAATGGGGAGGTGGATGCAGGGGAAACTTCAACATGTCACAGGCCTGTGTTATTGCCGACAGAATCAGTTCAGAGTTCAGTTTCCTCGGCCGAAGAAGAAGGTGGGAGTGACTCGGCAGAGGAGGGCTTGGCACACAGCCCAGGCAGTCAATCTTCCTTATCTTCTATTGCTTCAGATGATGATATTTTGGACCCACGCAAGCGCAAAATTATGCGTAGAAGAGACCAAGTAAGAACATATTACAGGAAATAAGGGAGGCCACCTGTGTTTGGGTGGGGCTCCAGTAATTAGGGCTGCTGCTATAAATAGCAGCATATGGGTTTGGCCATTGTGGAAGAATATCTGTTCCCAGTTTTGTCAGGAATCTTGTGTGCTGGACTTTGTTGCTTTTTCACGCCTTTGAAACCAAAGCAGAGCAACGTGTGTGTGTGTGCGTGTGTGTATGTGTGTGTGACTTCGTTGGAAGAAGAAGGGGTGTGAAGTTTCTCCACAGCTGCTGGCTAAGTACTTAATGACTGCTTAAGGGAAATTGTACAGACTACCCGGTTGTTTTGGGAAGGGTGCTCTTTGCAATACAACATTGTTTTGAATTTTCAAACATGTGTGTGTGTGTGAAATTTGTACCCTTGAATTTTTGGGAGGCTCCTATCAGAGAGCCCAGCAGAACACTGAATAGTGATAATAGCAGACATTATCTATTCATGATTTGGGGGAGGTTTGATTCAATATTAACCAAGATTAGGGGGAAATGTTATTCTGGAAGGTGAACATGAATGGATGGGTAGGTCAGAGAATACAGAAAAAGTGTTGGACCTTTCAGAAATTTAAAAATGGGATTTTCATACATGCGCTAATCATAAATCTATTCTTGTTTACCCAAGGCAAGGGAATGAATATTAATTCATAAGCATAATTAATTTCAGGATTCATCATGAAATATGGAGTAAATTAGTGAAATATGCAAAACTGATATGCTTCTCAATGTGAAACATCATTTCTTGGCAATGTCAAGAATGGCCTTGCACAAAAATGAGTTTGGGGGAAAATGAAAATAAAATACCTGCCGAAAGAAAAGGTACATGTCCTATGTGACAAAGGATTATTAGATGATAGATTAATCTCCCAGTGGCATGAAGAAAGAATTGATTTAAGGAAATACGATGTGGAAATTGCTTGGAAGAGACTGAAAAAAAATCATATCACAGATGTACAGGGAGTTATGCCAGTGGGAAATGGTGGAATGATGAAATAAAAGATGGTGTAAATATTATTTTAAAAGACTGCTGCAAAATGAGGATGAGGGAAAGTTGTATTACAGAAAAACAATAATTGTGAAGATTACAGCCAAGTAGAACAAGGCATAGATATCATTTTTAAAAATAGAAAATTCATGGTGATTTAATGGAAATTGATAAA
The DNA here is from genome assembly GCF_031021105.1 of Erythrolamprus reginae. Classification (NCBI taxonomy): domain Eukaryota; kingdom Metazoa; phylum Chordata; class Lepidosauria; order Squamata; family Dipsadidae; genus Erythrolamprus; species Erythrolamprus reginae. The sequence continues at coordinate 72,290,443 of NC_091954.1, read as the reverse complement.
AAATACAGTATTTTGGAACGGCCCCAATTGTTTATGGTGAAAATAACATTTTGAGGATGCTGATTATGTGAAAGTCCATTCATTGCATACATTCATTTCCTTTCCTCCCAAGTGTTCTGTCGGGCTCTCTGGTACACTCCTCCCAAAAATTCACAGGTACAAATTTTAGACACACACACGTTTGAAAATTCAAAACAATGTTCTTTATAATGAAAATTCACTTAAACCAAGCCCTCTTTTGATATAGCAAAGAGCACTCGTCTCCAAACAAACTGGTAATTTGTACAAGTCCCTTATCAGTTCTGTGATACTTAGCTTGCAGCTGTGAGGCAATTCACAGTCCTTTTTTCACAAAGTGAAACACACTTTGCTCTGGTTTAGTTTCAAAGCGGAGGAAAAATCAGCACACAAAAGGTCAAAGTCAGTAAAGCAGTCACGAAACACAATGATCAGATAATCCTCCACAATGGCCAAACCCACAGGCTGCTCTTTATAGCAGCCTCACTAATTACCACAGCCCCACCCAACCACAGGTGGCCTCATTTTCTTTGATAATAATCTCTCAGTTGTTGTTGCCTATGCATCGCTCTCCGCATGCGTGGCTGTATCATTAACTCTTGTTCTGAATCCAAGGAGGAGCTAGATAATTGATCTCCTTCTGATCTGTCTGCCACACTCTCCTCCTCCCTGTCAGTCATGTCTTCTTGGTCAGAGGAGCCTTCATCATCAGATTCCACCGGGGGCAATACAGGCCTGCAGCATGTGGATGTCTCCCCCACCTCCACAGTCCTTGGGGCAGGAGCTGGGCCAGAGCTAACCACAACACCAAGAAATAAGTGTTTCTCTGGAAAACTACAATGTACGGCAAGTGAGGAAAAATCTATGTATGGTAATCCTTATTTATGAAATCTCTCTCTGCCCCATCATCTCAGAAGAACCTTTTTAAATTGCATCAAGATCAAGGAAAATAATATCTCTTTATATACGCACTGATGCCACACTTGGAATACTGTGAGCAATTCTGGTCACCATGGTACAAAAAGGATACCAAGGCTCTTAAAACAAGTGCAGAGAAGAGAATGCTTCTTCAGAGAAGAGACCTGATACCAGTCTTCCAATATTTGAAATATTGTCACAGGCAGTAATGGGCTGCTGCCCCCACGGTGGGGGAACGGATGCAGTGGAGATAGTAAGTTTATGCACTATTTATTGAATGCTTAATAGTTTTTTTTATTGTCCTTCCTTCTCTAGTACCTTAGTATGATCCTTAATTACTTTTAAAATAGGAAATAATTAAAAGTATGTTTTTACCCATAAACGCTTTAATAATTTGAATCATTATCTAGAACTGAACTTTTATAGCAATTAAAGAAAATTGAACTACTTGCCTAATCTGTTATCATACCGAACCTTGTGGATTCAGTACAAAACCTTAAAATGTTGCTGTGCTCCTCAACAAATAAAGCTGTCTATTATTTGTCCTTTTTGTGGCAATTCAAATAATGTGACTTAGTCAACTGAAAAAGTGTCCAAGCGTCTATTTGAAAATTTATCTTGGTCGATAAGCCATTCCCATCCAGTCACATGACCTTTAAGCCCCCCCCGATCACATGATTGCCAAGCCACTCCCATCTGGTTACATGGCTGGCAAGCCACTCCTACCCAGTCACATGACCATCAAGCCATTCCACAAAATAAGCCATGCCCACAATGTGGCAGTAAAAATTTTGGCAGCCCATCACTGGTCACAGGGGAAAGAGTGTTAATTTATTTTCTCCATAGCACTTGAGAATAAGACAAGAAGTAATGGGTGAAAGTACATCAGATGGAGATCCAACCTGGAAACCTCATGGTTAGATTATTGCAATGCTCTCTATATGGGGCTACCCCTGAAGAGTGTTCAGAGACTACAGTTGGTCCAGTCACGTGAGTTGTTGTGGGTGCACCTTGATACACCCACATTACACCAATCCTCCACGAACTGCACTGGCTCATGATTGGTCTCCTGACGCAATTCAAGATGTTGGTCATTATCTTTAAAGTCTTACATGGCTTAGGGCCAAACTATGTTTGAGACTGTCTTCTACCCCATAGCTCCCAGAGACCAGTAAGGGCCCACAGAGTTGGTCTTCTCCGGATCCCATCAGCTAAACAGTGTTGGCTGGTGGGTCCACGGGGCAGGGCCTTCTTTGTAGCTGCCCCGGCTCTCTGGAACCAGTAACCTCCTGAGATCCAGACTACCCCCATCCTATTGGCCTTCCAGAAAGCGGTAAAGATCTGGCTTTTCCGATAGGCCTGGGGCCGTTGATCTTATGGTTTTAACCAGTGAGAGCTGGCCATGAATGGTATGAAGGGATTTAAATGTCTATATAGTACATTGTTTCTAAACTAGTTTTAGATGGTTTTGTACTATTATTGATGTTATTATATTTTTGCGGCATAGAAATGGAATGAATGAATGAATGAAAGAAAGAAAAACAAACAAATAAATAAATAAATAGGAATTTCCTATCAATGAAAATGATTAATTGATGAAACATGTTGCCTCCCTGATTCATGGGTGTTGCTCCATTGTTGAAGGTTTTTCAAGAAAAAAATCGATAATCATTTGTCTGGGATGGTATAAGGACTTCTGCCTTGGGCAGGGGTTTGGATAAGAAGACCCTCCAAGGTTCCTTTCATCCCTGTGAGACTATGACTACTATAAGCGTCTTCTATTACTAAAAATATGAGCTCTTTTAATCTCTAATCTGTAGTCGCCTTCTTTTTAAATTGTACAAAGACAATGTAAATTAAATTAAAGCACGTAAAAAAAATATCATGTTTACTTTTTTTTGTTTTACCTTGGCTGCCAGTCATTAATGAAAACTAATTTAGCTAGAGAAAGACAGAGTGAAAAGCTTCATGGTACAGAAATGGTTTCTACGCAAAACATCCTGGAGCAAGTGAGCATCATTTCCACCATCGCTTAAGTGCTGGTGAATCAGGTCATAGAGAATAATATACGAAGGGAGCAGAAGACAGCTTTATGTAATGGCATTTATCTATTTCTGTAATCTCTGGTTTTCTGTTCCAATGCACTCCATGCCATTGGTTCAAAGAGGAAGACGCATCGATTGGCCAAACAGATATGATTTTATTCAATACTGATGGCACTTTTATAAAATCATTTGTGTTTTTTAAAAACATGTAAGTATGGTCTGTCTTCTGCCGCATTCCTCCCAGTGACCGATTAGGGCCCACAGGGTTGGCCTACTCCGGGTCCCATCGACTAGACCAGTGATTTTCAACCTTTTTTGAGCCGCGGCACATTTTTTACATTTACAAAATCCTGGGGCACACCACCAACCAAAATGACACAAAATGACACCCTAAGACACTCTCCTCTCTTTTTCCATCCCTGTCTCCTCCCCACCCTTGTGTGTGTGTGTGTGTATACACACTCTTGAACCATTTCTAAAATCAGGTGAGGGCTGGGGGGTTTTTTCTCTTATTCTTTGGGTGCTTTTTATCATATGCTTTAAATCAAGAGTCACTTCTCTCTCTCTTTTGTTTCTCTCTCTTTCCTCTCATTCTCTGTCTCAATCATTTTCTCATTTCTCTTTTTTCCCTTTTTACTCATTTCTCTCTCTCTCCCTTCCTCTCCTTTTCTCTCTCTCTCTATTGCTTTCTTTCTTTCTCTCTCTTTCTCTCTCTCTTGCCTTCTTTCTCTCTCTCTTGCTTGCTCTTTCTCTCTTTTCTTTCTCTCTCTTGCTTTCTCTCTCTCACACACTATCTTTCTCTCTCTCTTTCTCTCTCTCTCACTCTCTTTCACTCTCTCTTTCTCTCTCTCTTTCTCTCTCTCTTTCTCTCTCTCTTTCCCACCCTCACTCTCTCAGCAAAAAGTTGTGAGACCAGAACCTGAGCTTCCTTCTTCGCGGCACACCTGACCATGTCTTGCGGCACACTAGTGTGCCACGGCACACTGGTTGAAAAACACTGGACTAGACAATGTCGGTTGGTGGGGGCATGTGGGAGGGCCGTTTCCGTGGCAGCTCCAACTCTCTGGAACCAACTGCCCCTGGAGGTCCACACCGCCCCCACCCTCCTAGCTACCAGGAAAGCTGTGAAGACCTGGCTTTGCTGGCAGACCTGAGGCCGTTGAGCATATTCCCATCCTAAGATAAAATACAGGAAATAAGGGTAGACTAAATGGACCATGAGGTCCTTTTCTGCCATAAATCTTCTATGTTTCTAAAAGTATATTATTTATCCTCATTTCTTGCAAGGCTACAGGAAGTTTATTTACATGGGAGGATAATCTATTGCCATGCAGCAGATCTGAGGTATCCTGCTTGGTCCAGACACCAAGGTGGAGAGTTGGAAGCAAATTGGAAGGGGGAAAGTGGGGGGAGGTGGGGGAAAGCAAATGTTGAATGGCAGTTCTGTGCCCGGGCGGGTAAATTGTTTGTTTGTTTGTTTGTTTATTTATTTTGTCACGTACCTATTGGTGGTATACAAAGATATAACAATATACAAAGATATAACAATACATGATACTAGTAATAGAGAAACATGTTTTCTGACAGTGGACAGAAAACATGCTGGTGCACTTATGCACACCCCTTATGCACACCTCTTAGGAATCGGACTGCATTGGCTGCCAATTGGTTTCCGGCCAATTGGTTTCCTGATGCAATTCAAAGTGTTGGTTATGTCCTATAAAGCCCTACATGGCATCGGACCAGATTACCTCTGGGACCGCCTTCTGCTGCATGAGTCTCAGCAACTGGTTGGGTCCCACAGATTCGGCCTTCTACAGGTCCCATCAACTAGACATAGAATCAGCTCCCCGCCTGAGATTCGCACTGCCCCCACCCTGCTCTCCTTCCGTAAAAGTTTAAAGACCTATCTGTGCCGCCAGGCTTGGGACCATTAGACCTTAGCTCCCTAGCCGACAAGTGTGTATGCCATTTTCGGGGTAATTTTAAAAATTATTTTTCTTCTCCAAACACATGTACAGAAAAAAAGATACCATTAATTTTAAATTAATTTACAATATGTCATTTTTGCAATTTCGGTATACATAAATTAACCAATGCCACCTCCTTACCATTTAACATCTGAAGCAAAAAATAGTATGTCTTGCTGTGTGAATGGGAATGAATGATTTTAAATGTTATTAGAGTTTTTAAAGTTTTTTTCCGCAATATTAATTGGATTTTATAGATTTGTACATTGTATATTGTTTGATATGTTGTGAGCCACCCCGAGTCCTCGGACAGGGGCGGCATACAAATCCAATAAATAAATAATCAGGAGAGGTCAACTATGGATAGTCCAAGGCAGTGTTTCTCAACCTTGGCAACTTGGAGATATTTGGACTTCAACTCCCAGAAATCAGGATTCTGGGAGTTGAAGTCCAAATATCTCCAAGTTGCCAAGGTTGGGAAACACTGGTCTAAGGGTAAAGTTTGGGGGGGTTAGGTGATGATACTACAGAGGCTGGTAGTGAGTTCCACGACGGTTACTAAAGTCATTTCCCGCTGTCGAGTTTAGAGCGGTTTACTTTAAATTTGAATCCGTTACGTGCTCGTGCATTGTTGTGGTTGAAGCTGAAGTAGTCGTTTAAGAGATACAATCGCTCAGAACATATTAAAAGGGAAACAATCGCTCACAACAGATTAAAATCCCGAAGAGGATGAGCGAATGGGTGGGAGAGGCCTAGGGTTTCCAAGAGGGCTCCGCGTGAACTTGTGGATGCGAGGCGCCCTAGTAACCGTTCGCTGGAGAGGAAAGTGTCCCCCCCCCCCACCTCACCGGTCTTTTGACTGGCTGCGAACCGTCCCTCCTTTCGCCTCGCCCACAGGAGCTGTCAGTGAGCGCTCGCTCGCTCTCCAGACGGAGGGAGGGGAACCGCCGACCGTTTTTAATCTCCCGGGGAGGATTCCGCAGCTCTCCTCATCCCCCTCCCGCCTTCCCCCCTGAGCGCTTCAGCGGAGTCTCCTCACGGCCGACTTCCCCTCCCTCGTTTTCCCCGCCCCGTCGCTAGTTGGAGGGGGCGGGCCGGGGCTGAGGCTGAGGCGGAGCCGGACGGCTGGCCAAGGTGGCTCCAGGCGGGGCCGGGCTCGCCCGTGGCGTTTGTTTTCCCCCCCACGGCCAGAAGCGCCGCTTCCCGACCCGCCGCGCTTTGTGTGCGCGCAAAGCGGGAGTGACTCGGCGGCGAGGCGTCGCCTCAGAGCGGGCTGCGAGAGAGCGAGGGGAAGGCGGCGGCGGCACTGGCACTATGAGCGGGGTTGGGGCGGCGGCCAGCGTCGCTGCCGCTTCTCTCCCGGCCGGGAAAAGCGAGAAACTCGACGAGGCTCAAGCGCTGGCCCGCAGCTGCGCCGGCAGACCCGACTTCCAGCCTTGCGACGGGCTGTCGCTGTGCGCCACCCATAGTCACGGCCGCTGCTTTCGTCTGCACTGGTGCTGCCATCTGGGCTGGTGCCATTGTGAGTGCCGAGGGCGGCGGCGGCGGGGGGGCGGCTTGGATGGGCGCGGCGGGAAGCCAACCGGGGAGGGGGGCGCGGGCGCGAGGAAGGGATTCGGCGGGTCCCTGCAAGCGGCTGCTTCCCGCGCTGTTGCAGGGAAGGAAGCGGCCCCCCCCCTCCGGGCTGAGTGGCTGGCAGGCGGGCGGAGAATGTGTGGAAACCTTCGGGAAAAGGGAGAGATTGGCCAACCACACCGAGGACGGAGAAGCCTCGGTTGTCCTTTGGGGGGGGGGGGGGCTAAACCCCTTTCGTAGGTTTTTGGATTGTGGCTTTTTCCTGTATAAGGAACCGCTCGGAGGACAAGCTGGGCTCTTGCCCCGATTTCTTTCCCCCTCGCCTCGATGCCCCCGATGGCCCGAGCGACGAGGGATCAATAGGGACAGATACGCACAGTGGGCATCCGGAGCCTCGGTTGGATCTCCCGGGGGGGGGGAGGTGGAAGAGAGATCCCCTTAGTGCTTTTGACTAGGACGATCCAAAGGAAGGGAGTGGGCTGGATCTGCGGTGGGTTGAGGCTGGGTGGGGAGGTAGGTAAAATGTCGAAGTGTAGCTGGGAGGGCGCAACGCAGATCGTGCCAATCAGCTGAGCGGCGGGGTCGGCTGGGTGCTGCGGGCATCCCCATCTCACCGTAGTGAGGAGGGCGCACCCGCTACGTAAGGAATACATTCCTCCTCTTCACTATTTACCTTCCCACTACATCTTGACTGGGGAGGCAATGGGAGGTAGCAAACCACTTAGCTAAGCCACTCATAGTCATCAGACTCTTACACTATAAATGCTGAAGCCATAAATTCCTATGTATTAGACAAGAAGTAGAGTCATCCTTAGGTACTATGGGCAGTTAAAAACCTCTTGGCTTTTCCACTCAACCATTTGTTTATTCACAGAATGTGTATGGCCCTCCTGATGTAGCTCCAACCAGGATTAATCATTGTTGAGGGATGATGGGAATTGTAACTCTTCAATGTTGAGGGATGATGGGAATTGCAACTCTACATTCAGAGGCTTCTCTAAACCTTGCATTTGTAGTTTGCATGGAATAATGTAAATAATAGTAAGGGAAGTTTGCAGTTCAATTATCATTTTAAAAGGCCATTCACATCTGTGGCTGCATATGTAATTTGATATATATCTTGAAGAATTAGCCTGAGATTGTCATGGAATGGTTTTCAAGTTACTGTTTTCACTGATTCCCTTAGTTTGGATGTATTACTCTTTAGATAAAGAATGTTGTTGGCTCATCTTTGTGTCCAGATTAGATTTTCTAATTGACTGATGACACCTTAATGGTTTATGATCTTCTAGAGTAAAAAAAAAGGGACATGGGGAGAGGGAGTTACAAAAATGTAAATATAGAACTTACTCCCCACTTTTATCTGCAGGGGAAATGGCAGTAAGCAGAAGTAATGTTATCTGTCTGGAACTAGTCACAAACCAAATGTCAGCAGCTTGCTGTAGCCACTTCATTATCCAAAGCCAGAAAACTGGAAGTCGGAGCAAGGGGATTGTTGCAGCAGATAAATAGCACTTTATGTTTTCTCTGTAAGGATACCATTGTTCTCATTCAAAGCTCCAAATGTTTTCTCCCTATTTATAGGGACAGCATCATTGCTAGACTCAAGTTTTAGGGCTTGTGCAAGTTATAATTATTATTTTCTGTTCTGTTTCTTAAAGTATTTTTCATTTATAAATTAGAAATTATTTCATCCCCGTCTGAAAGTTGCCTATCTCAAAAGAAAGTATAAGATTATCAGTTAATTGTAACTGTCTGCATCTGAATTTCTCCTTGTTTTGGTGTTCTCGTGTTTTCATCAGCTTTTCTTTTTTAGTAGTACTTCGATATGCTAGCTAATGGCAATAAAACATACAATTCTTCTGAGATGATGGGTAAAGGCAGGATGAAATTTGACATCTTCCCTACAATTGAAGTATCCTACTGATTACTATTCTTGAATTGTATCTTCCCTTCTGGTACTTGTTCAGCATTAAACTGTCTGAGCAGAACAGTTTTCTTCAAAGAATGAATTATATAATCCCTAGTAGTGTTCACTGATTGCTCAAGATAACATTTTTATTTGCAGGCTACCAAGCAATCATGCCTATCTGAATTTGCTGCTTTAATGCTTCTGATCAAATGGCTGAGTTTGTTTTCTCCACTTTCAAGCACCACAGCCACAGCAGGATTGGGTGCATCTTCTACAATCCAAATTGTGTTCCTGTAAGACCAGACTGTGTGAAAGCACTCAGTAGAAGGGATTCCATTTTTGATTGAGTTTAGAATTTCTGCACGGCCTCCTGCATCTACTCACTAAAAACATGGCTTGTTTTCTTTTGTCATATACTGTATAACCCAAGTGGAAATCAAAACAAAAATTACCGTATGTCAGATTTGGCTTTTGGTGGTATTATACTCCAATGAGACCAACTGATTATGTGCCATTAAGTTATGGTTGATTCTTATCAAGCGCACAGAGAGGCAAGAATGGTATCTATAGTTATTATTATTATTATTATTTATTAGATTTGTATGCCGCCCCTCTCCATAGACTCGGGGCAGTTAGTGGTTCCAGTAAGCCTTTCTAATTTCTTGGTAAAGCTAGAAAATAGGCCTGCCCCAAACATGAGCACAATTACCAGAGATTATAAAGACTTTGAAGTAAATGAAACAATAATTTTATTAAAACCTGAATTGGAACATCTTGTTTTAATTCTGGGATAGACCCATGTGTCTCTATTAATTCACTTATTTTTGTAAAGACAGAAGCGGAGCCTTGAGAGAGGTGTTGCCAATGAAGAGGCAAAAACAAGGTGTAGAATGATATGTCCTATTTTGCATCCTTCCCCAGGGAAGGAACAGGGCTTAAGCACAGCTTCAGACATAGGACAAAAACAGCAAGGAATGTGAATGTCTTACAGAGTTATAGAAAGGCAACACTTTCTAGGAACTACAGTTTAAAATGGTAGATAATAATAATTTTCAATTAAAAGACGTTGCATTTGGTTGTTTCGGATTCCCACCCCCTCCATATTATATGTGAATTCTCAGGAGATGAAAATGTTCAGAAATCCAAGGAAGACTTTGAAGTACCACAAAGTCTTCCTTAGATTTCTGATTCATTTTTCACCTCTTGAAAGAAACAGATGCAAATACAGTAGTTATAAAATCTTCTCATGGGTTTAGCATGTAAACACAGTTCCCTCAGGAATATTGCATACGGTAATTAAATATATTTTTAGTTGAGAAATTATTTGCAATTTCCAGATGTGGGTAATAGACAATCAGAGTACATGTATATATTTATTCAATTACAATTAATTATTTCTGTTTGGAGTTAATTGGACATCTGTTTTGGAAAGTTCAAGGTACAACAAAGGAATATTTTTCCTTTTTTGGGGGGGGGGGGAGGGAACAAAGCTATGCCTGACTACTTTTGCAATTTTAATATATACTGCCTTTAGGGCTTCATAAATTGTTTTCAGGTCTTTTTTAGAAAATTGCATGCTAGCTTCATACTATATATCCTCAGCATGCCTACAAACTGGCAATATAATCTGTCTGTACCTATGGTATGCTGAGATAAGAGTTGATTTGGGACCAATTTTATTACATATTTCAAGTGATCTCTAAATTTTAATAACTAGAATTAGAAATAATTATATAATAATTATAATTAGAAATGTAACTGAGGCCAAACTAGAATTAGAACTTTTAAATATTTGAATAAATCATAGAACAGAATTTGATGGTTGGACTTAAACTGAAAGATAGATGGAAATCAAGTTTTCATCTCATTTTGCTAATTAATCTCCCAAGTATTAATAACAGTGATTTATAAACATGAAGATGCTATACTGTAATTCTACTACTTGTGTGCAGCATATTTCTGACACAGTAATGTTTCCTGATTTTTTGTTATGGAATATTTCTTATATGGAAATCCTGTGTTGTAAATATTTATTTAAAACACTTTTTGATTGCCCATTTTGTAAAACAAAATTCTGAATGGCTCACGACAATAATAAAATCCAAATACAACAAAAGAATCAAAACTTGAGGCACCTGATGCACAGTCTCTAACCCATGGAACTATATAGGTAGTTAATCTAAAAGCCCAAACTTATTACTCAGTTGTAGCAGAGTAGGGAATATGTAGCTCTCTAGATGGCAATAAAATGTATTTCGCAGCATCCTTAATCTTGAAGGGCTACTGGGGGGCTGCTGTTTGTGAAGGTTTGGAAGATCAGTGGTTCCAGTTCCTGGATTATGAGGTTTATCTAGGAATATACTTTAGGATATTTCTGATATATCTTTGGTTCCCAGAATCTGGTAACCAATAATCTTTGCTTATTTTAAGAATACTCCATGTTTGCGTGCTTGTATTTATTTATTTGAAATATTGCAATTCACTGGATGTAACTAGATTCCCATACTGAATATTCTCTATTACAGAGGGCACTTCAACCCTTTTTGATATTGTTACAATACCACATATATTTTTTATCTGTCAGAGTGGCTTTTTCAGGCAAAATATTCTCCAGATGTGTCAGATTATATTTTCTGTGCATTTCTGAATGATATTTTCCTTACAGAAGTTCTGAACCATATTATAGCAAGTTAGGAAATATTTCTCTAGAAATATATTGTGCTCCATTCTGTTTCTAGGTTCTTCTCAGTTCTGTTATTGTATATAAGCTATTAGAAATACCTATGTAAGGTAATTTTTGAAATATTAATAATCACCTGACTCTTCTAAAAGACATCTTTGCCCGTGTATTTTCAATTCAAACTATTAAAGAAGGAAAGTCCTTATCTGAGTGTATCTTAGATAAAACATAATTTGTATGAGTTTTTTAAAAGAGCAAATTATTATTTCAGCTATAAAAAAATCTTTTTTTCTGCTGAGAGTTTCCAAACAGTGTAAGGTGTTTCTAACTGGTAGGTTCTTAATTTATATATGCCATTAAAATCTGATTTGATGTTAGATTGATATCCCACCTTCTTCTTGAAGGGCATAGCATACCCTCCTCTATTTATCCTCCCCCCAACAACCACCCTGTGAAATAGATTAAGTTGAGAAAGAGTGGCTAGCTCAAAGACAAAAAAACCCACTATACCACACTAGCTCTCATAGAAGTATATTTTTGGTTGAGAGGATGACAAATGCAATTAATTACATTATTAAGATAATATAGATATGTCAGTTCTACAATAGTTTTGCCAAAAATTTTGGAAGGTAATTCATAGCAACATTTCCATCTAATAATTTACACACTTGGCTAATAATACCAGTAATATTGTAAACTAAGCTATTACATGATATTGATGAGTAGATTCTTGATGTATGAACATACAATAGTTATAAATTGAAAGCAAGCGGAATGTGGAAACTGTTAGGAATTAGAATTTAACTGATTGGGCAAATATCTTTTTCACAGCTCACACCTGTTTTTGCTATTCTGTACTTCCATTTACATTTATGATGAAGGAAAAGGAAGTGAGGTTGTACAAGTGGCAAATAGGAACAGATGTGGAAAAAAATCAAGGATTAAAAACAAACCTCCATTTCATTTTTCCATAGAGAAGGATTAATTTTGCATAATGCATTGATTTTTACTTTAGAGTTTGATAATATATTTTTTCAAGTAAAAACCCATTTTTTCTACTTGCAAGCGTATTATTTTTTGCAAATATTTTATTCAAATATTATCTTTTATCAATCTGCTGCTAAAAAGCAAGCTTTTAGCATATTCAACTTTATGTAACTCAAGAGATTTAATATTAGACATTACTTTAATTGTAAAGCAAATACAATTGTACATTTGTGCAGATACCTATTATTTTCTTGAGGCACTTTTTCTCCTTCGCTCTCAACTATCCAAGCATACATACATGTACATACATGCACATGTATAAACCCATACTTATACACAAAGAGAGACACACACATTAATATATTTTCTAAGGCCTGGGGGTATAAATTATTATTTTATAATAATCATACCAAGGTTTCCCTTGTAGAACCTACTTTGCAATGATAACTGTGAATTCAGAAAGCATTTTTCACGTGTATAAAATTATTTGAGTTCAGGAAATCTTTTGAAAGACTATATCGTTTATTTCAAGAATGAATGCATTGTAGGGACCACTCTCACCATATATCAGTTCATTATTCACTTGAAGATATTCACTACTGCTACCTCAATTGAAGTCCTTGTATTTAAAAAAATACACTGATTCTTCATCAGTGTATAATATAGTGGCTCAATGGTATTTTTCTTAAATCCTACTAGTTAATGAACCTCAGTATTACAAAAAGGCATATTAATTATTTTTCCACTCTAATATATTATTACTTGAAACATTTTTTTTATTTTGATACACTGAAAAAATTACATTCAGATAAACACTTTTCAAATAGATTTGAAAGATTTTCTTAAATTATCCCTTTTTTGTGATTATTTTGAACAGATTGAGGTCATGGTAAACCCTGTTACTGTTTAGCAGAATCAGTCATGACATGGAACTACTAACGTGATTAGAGAAAATAAAACAGCAGAAGTATGAATTAACATAATGCTTTTACTTTTTACTTCGGAATCTCATGTAATCATCTAACATTTTAGTTTGGATTTTGTTTTATGTATGTGTTCCTGAGTAATTAAAGATTCTTAAGGATTCTCAAGATTCTTCACACATTCATGATTTCTCAATTGTAGACAAATGTATAAGTTCTTATAAGTTATAGGAATATTAACATACTTTACGTTTACCCCAAAGATGGCAATATCAAATGTAGGTTTGTAATACCTATCACCCTACTGGTAATACTAACTGGCCACAGTAACAGAATTTAGATTACATGAATTTTTTGGTTGAATAAACAAGAACATTGTTTTCACACTTATATTGCACTTAGGAAGCTTCCTGTCCCACTTTTTCATATATGTTGCATTTTTGCTATTCAGATTCATAGCTCTAGTAACCATAATGTGGAATAAGAAATCACACACCCTGCTATTTTACTCATATGTGTTTGAAGATTCCTCAAAGACATTGTGTGCATAATGTAATGTATGGATAGTTAAAAGGTATGATATATTGGAATATATGAATTTAGGGTACGTATATATTTAAACCTTGGATTTACTTTGATTGAGAGCTAATCTGATTATTAAAAATAATTATTTCAAAAGACTATAAATAAGCATTTAATTTTTGTCTGATATCTGGCCCTGTGCTGTTGTGTGACTTCATCCAGCAGGACCATGTAGATATTTAAATTGTTGTAGCCTGACAAAGCAGGTCTCAGTGGACTATATTCTGAAAAGATATGTTAAAGATTACACTGTAAATTGAATAATTATATTAATCTTTATAGATTCATATAGCAATCTTGCTGTATTCAATTTGATTTCTCTCTTAGGGTAGCAGGTTACATTTATGATAATGTCCATATAATTAAAATATTGTTAAAGAAAAGAATTGGTTTTTTTCTGTATATAATACCTGCATATGGGAGCAAACAAGTATCATATTTTAAGATATTCTATACTTTGAAGGGTGTTTTCATGGAATATTAGTAATTATGTTTGTGGTGAAGTCAGTTTCCTCTCCAGTTTCCTTAGAATTGCACATAGGAAAATGAGGTATTAGAACTGTGATGGCGAACCTATGGCATGGGCGCCACAGGTGGCACATGCCATATCTGAGGCCATGCGAGGCGTTGTCCGAAGTCAGATTCCGGGTGCATGTTCTCGCTATTCGGCTGATTTTCAGCCGCCTTTTCAGCCATGTTTGCACTCCCCAGGCGTAAAGAAAATCTCCTGAACCCTGGGGATGGCAAAAATGGCCCAATGGGCCTACCGGACATCTGGAGGCTTCAGTGAGGCCTGTGCGTATGTACAGGAGGGGCAATATGGGGGATGTGCGCATGCACAGGTAAAAGAGAATTGCATTATGGGTACCTGCACGCATACTATCACACACACACAAACTCTTTTGGCACATGAGCCAAAAAAGATTTGCCATCACAGTATTAGAGACTTTGTGAATGTATATGTGGCAGTGAATACTGTAACTATTGGTGTAATTTGAAGAGTCCGTCCCTAACCATAATACACACACCATAAATCTCTAATACCCCACCAAGTCATATGTGTGATGCAGAAAATTGTCCATTTGCTAGGATTGGTATAGAGCAGTGCATGTACCTATAGTTTAAGGCCCCAGGTAACATTTTTAAAGAAGTACAGTAATGGCTAGAGTGAGGGGGTTGATGATACAAAGTGGGCAGGGCTCTATAATATGAAGAGAGCCAATCTGTCTTGATTTCATCTATATCTCAGATGTCTTTTTAAAAAAACTATATTAAATCAAGCGAAATCCATTTTTTCTTTTCTTTTTTCTTTTCTTTGTGGTTTTTTCTTTGCTTCAAAATGACAAACTATGCCATTAATTTTTAGTTGTTTTGTTTGCAGGGAATTATGGTAATGTAAATATGTCAGCAAAGGCTATAGGGCCCCAAAGGTTAGTTGATAACTGTGAACATTTCAAGGAAAAGTAGAATGGCTCAAGAAAGTGATTATAGAAATTCACTCATTGTGCTTTTCTCCCTTGCTTTGATTGGCAATAGAAATTTATAGGAAGTTCACGTATTCTGAAACTGGATTTCATAAGACAGCAGGCAGCTGGGTATGCTAAATACAGGAAGTCCAATAGCATTCAACGTTTGCCATAATTTATATTGGGAAATTGAAATTTATAAACTAATGCTGTGAAGCTTGATTGCTATGAAGTCGATTAGTTCAGTCACATATTTATGTCGGCTACTTCTAAGGAAACTAGACTTCTTTTAAATACTTAAATCCGTAAAACATCTCACTATTCAGAAACGGAGTCTGTGTGCAAAACAATTCAATTTCTCCTTTTTCACAGTCCTACAAGCGCCCTCCCCTTTTCTCCCTCTCTGCTTTCTCTCTTGAATCCAAAAAGTGAAGTGTCTCCTTTAGAGCCATAAAACCATCCACTATTTTCCAGCTCAGGCTTGCATACTTTAGTGTTCAAAAGTGTTATCTGTGATGTTATAGAAGTTGCTCTGGGCACAAACAGTAATTCTCATTTTCTCTGATAGGTTACTTTGGTTATTTCCTAACATTTTCCTGGTGGATGTAGAGGGGCAATATTAAATCGCCACTTCGGCACACAGAAAAACAAAACACTTGTTTATGGAGAAGGAAGCTGAGCTATGTTTGTGATGGAAAACAATATTTTCACTGGAAGAATGGAAGAAGATTGTTCTATGGGAAGCCATAATTTAATTGATCCTTTTAAACATCATAGAATCTCAGAGTTTTCACTTATGAAAAATATTTAGTCCTTTTTATGCCAAATTACAAAAAGCTTGTGGAAGGCAGCATATGTTTCAGGGAAAAGGTCATTTGTAGAAAAAAAATACTCTTCCAAATTGCATTTATTTTTCAATTACTTGTAAATATTTGGCAATCTTTAAATAATCAGATATTAGTAATTAACTGTTGCTTATCTATCTACTTATTGGAGGGGTTTATAAACAAACCCAGATTTTCACAAGCTGCAGCCATAAGTTTTTACTAAATTCTACAATATCGGAATGAGCATGCATTTATATTGGGTCATTATCAAAATGTATTCTACCAGGTGCCCTCGGTCATCAGAATATCTCGCTGGCAACTAGAGAGAGGGTCTTCTTGCTGGTGAACCCCTGCATTTGAACGTCCTTCTATTTTCCTATTATTCTTTCCTGGCAGCTACAGTACACCAATTTGAAATAAAATGTGTAGTGCCATAAGTTGGCTGGTAAAGAGATGCAATTGCCATCATTCTTTTTTAATGAAAGAATAAATATAATTGTCATATGGACAATCTGTATCAGTGTTTTCCAAACTTGGTAACTTTTAAGATGTGCAGACTTAAGGGCCCAGAATTCGTTAGTCAACATGCTATTAGTCGTAGTAGGGTTTGCGATTGTACAGGTACTTCCACACTAGATTTTTACTACACAAATGCTCTTCCTTTTTCACAAAATTTAACAGTAGTTCAGGCAAAGTTATTTTCCAATTGTAACCCTCCCACTTTCCCCCCTGCTTCTTCCATCAGTTTTCTTTTCAGAAAATCCATTAAAAGGAAAATAATAAAATGCTTACACCATTCTTTTTATTGATAGGAACTTTCCTACTGAAAATAAAAAAGTAAGATTTATGTTTTCTTACCGTGCAAAATGAGGGTTATTTTAAATAATTATAAAATTGAAGCTTTCTACTGAACTACTGTGGGGTAAAACAATTTCAGTGCCATTCCGACCAAGTATGCATAAACAGACTACTATTGTGCCCTGTCAGCAGGAAATTGTGCCTGTGTTATGGATACAACTAAATGAAAAAAGGGATGTGGAAGTGAAAGAAATTAAAGATGAAAGCAGAATGACAACAGGAAGAAAAACTATGGCTCTTGTATGAAAGTGTGTTAGAAAATTACCCAAAAGAATGGATGGAAATGGATACAAGGAAAGTTTATATGGAAGCTGTTTAGAAAGAATGAAAAAATGTTTAAAAGTTGGCACAGGGGAAAAAAAGAGCTGGTGGAATTATAAAGTG
This sequence comes from Erythrolamprus reginae, assembly GCF_031021105.1. NCBI lineage: Eukaryota > Metazoa > Chordata > Lepidosauria > Squamata > Dipsadidae > Erythrolamprus > Erythrolamprus reginae. Next base: position 72,273,298 of record NC_091954.1, on the reverse strand, counting down.
AAGGAGGCTGCAGATTAATAAAAATGCACGAGGGAGAATGGCTGCTGTGAAACTTAAGAGAAGCAGGTGGTGTATTTTGTACAGAGAGGTAGTTGCAAAAAGTAGAGACCAGTAGTGGTGTTCTAGTAGTTAAGGCACTAGGGAAGAAATCAAGAAAATATGAGTTCTGATCTTGCCTTAGGCATGGAATCAACAAGGTGACTTTGGACCAGTTGCTCTGTCTCAGTCCATGAGAGAGTCAGGCTCAGTGACACTTGGTTGATCCAGGAAAAGAAAAAAAGGAAAAAGCAGACTCTGCACTTGTGGATACAGGATACAAGGATACAGGATTTAAAAAGAGTAGAACTAAAAAATGGTACAAATGTGTTAATGTATCCAGTAAAAAAAAATGTTGAAAAGGAAGCCATACACAATTAATTGTGAGACTACAAGCATAGATGTTATAATTAAAGAAACATTGACATATGGATGTGGTGTGCTTATAGCTGTGTATCTTGTTTAATATGTGTATCAAGACTATTTATATTTGATGGTTGAGGAATATGATTACTGCTTTCCTACACAGAGGGATTGGGCAGGGGTGGAGCATGAGTGAATATAAAAACCTCAGGGACAGGAAGTTCAGTTTATTAAGTATGTCTGGGAAGATGTTGACGAGAATTATTATTTTGTCCAATTTTTATAGAGAGTTATGTTTTTTGTATGGCAAGAGAAACCAAAAAAGCGAACCCAATAAGAATATGTTATTATGCAGTATGTGGTAGAACAAATCATATAAAATAAAAAAAATAAGTGGATGATTTCTGAATGAGGACTGAATATATAAAAGCGAGGGACTTTTATATATTGCAAAAAAAAAAAAGCACTACATTCATTTAATTATTTAGACCGAATGGATGACAATCAAACCCTTAAATGAATTAAGGAAGACCAAATGGTTTCAGAGAAGAAGACGACAATGAAAGTTACGGTGCGGTGAAGTTGATAACATACTCAAAGAGAAGTGTGGAAATTAAAATAGTAAAAGGTAAAGAATGAATTAATGTTTGGACATGCTAGAAAAAGGGGAAACAATAAAACTATACTGTCCAAACATAAAGCTACAAACAATACAAGGAGAAAGATGGCATGAGCAAATCAGACCAGCTCTGACTTTTAAAGCTTCTGAAACATCAACAAAGAGCGGGCTATGCTGAATATAATAACCAGGAGGCTGTTCCATAGGGTCAAAGGAAAAGCAGCACCTTTTCATTGCAATCGCTCAGACCTCTCCGCCAAAAATGCTGGAACAATAACAGTGTCCCTCACTGTGCTTTAATTATTCAGTCAGTATTGGTTGGAGGAGGTGATCTTGCAAATATCCAGGCATTGAGTCTTAAAGAAATGTATACCGTTAAAATCAGTACTTTAAATTGTACCTGGAAACAATTAGCAACCGATGCAGGCTCTTCAAAACCAATACTATATGCTCCTCTAACAATGCCAGAAAGCATATAGGACCATCCATTTTGGACCAATTGTAATTTCTAACTAGTTTTTAAGCATAGAGCCAACTATAACATATTATAGTAGCTCAGCTAGGTAATAATAGAGGAGAAGAGAAGAGAAAAGAGAATTCTTTATTGGCCAAGTGTGATTGGACATACAAGGAATTTGTCTTGGTGCATATGCTCTCAGTGTACATAAAATAAAATATACATTTGTCAAGAATCCTGTGGTACAACACTTAATGATTGTCATAGGGGTCAAATAAGCAATGAAGAAACAATATTAATAAAAATCTTAGGATACAAGCAACAAGTTACAGTCATACAGTTCTAAGTGGGAGAAAATGGGTGATAGGAATGATGAGAAAAAACTAGTAGAAATAGGAGAGCAGACTTAGTAAAAAGTTTGACAGTGTTGAGGGAATTATTTGTTTAGCAAAGTGATGACTTTCAGGAAAGACTGTTCTTGTGTCTAGTTGTCTTGGTGTGCAGTGCTCTGTTTTGAGGGTAGGAGTTGAAACAATTTATGCCCAGGATGTGAGGGGTCAGTAAATATTTTCACAGCCCTAATAGGAGCATAAGTTGCTGTAGGTAAACACTTCTACCTCAGGCAGGGGTGCAACTAATGAACCCCCAAAATGGACATACTGTAATCCCCTCTGGCCAGGATTTCTACCTGCAGGGGCTGGGAGACCAGAAGTAGCCCCAAGTTGTGAACTTGCTCCCTGATAGGTATTACCATACCAACAACTCTGGTGGTGACAGAGAACCCTGAAGTATTAACAGCAAAGTAATCTTTCCCAGCTGTTCTGTTTTATTACGGTTCATTGCACAGTCAGCCAGATATATAGATTGTATTGAGCCCTTCCCAAGGACCAGAGATAGGCAGATTTTGTTTGATGGCATTAAAGGTATGTTCGGGATGTAAACTGTTCTGAGTAAAGCTGCCTTTTGCAACCGATGGTGATTTTGTCAATTGGTGATGGTATTACCGTAAGTGGTGGTCCTGGTGTTTTGGGATTGCACCTGAGGTGCCTGTTACTATTGGTATTATTTTTGCTTTCTTTTTCCCTAGCCATCCTATTTGCAGGTTTTTGTATTCTATGATTTTCTCCAGTTCTTTCTCTTTTATATTCTGCTGACTCCAGATCCTCCCAGAATGTAAGCTGTTCCAAGTAAATCTTCCTTTTGCAATTGATTGACGTTTCTCTTTTATTTCAATATCCTTTTCCCTGATCCTGCTTTTATATGGCATAGTCAATGCAATCCTATTTTCTTCTTACTTGGCTTAATTATCAGAATAATAGTGGCTTTCACGGCTTTAAAATCTCTTCATTTCCTGTCTTATTAAAATGTCTTGTTGACAACTGCAGCCACAACAGCCCGTGGTGGCATACAGAAAAGAAAATAATACTCTGAACAAAAGGCTTAGTTGTATAATCGTTTGTCTAAAATTAAAGAATTTCAAGATGGGCGGCGGAAGGGGGAATCTACTGTTTTACAGAATATTTGTGACTGAGAGGAAACAAATGATAAGCATGTGGAAAAAAGCTAAGGGACTGCCAACCAGATGCCTTCAGGAGGCTTAAGGCTAACCCTTTTCTCATCGTATCAAAACTGCATGTGCACATGTGCGACAGTGCACATGCGCTGGCACCAATAATGCAATGTGTGCCCGCTGTGCATGCACACATGATTCCTATGCTCCCCCACCCCCCACATATACATACATGACCCCCCCCCCCATTTTGAACCTAGCAGGTCTCCCTGCAGCCTCCTAGGACCAAAAATGGGCATGCGTGTGCGACTCCCCTGTGTATACACAGGTAACCCCATTCTCCCGTGCATCCCAAAAACCAGTTGGCCGGCGGTAGGCGCACACATGCACGATAGAGGGCTCTGCGTGCCAACTGTGGTATGCGCGCCATAGGTTTGCCATCACAGGCCTATAAGCTAAGCAGATTCTTGTTTCAGACTTTCAGCATCTGGCATTCAATAGCATTTTTTCCACGGTCTAGTTCAGTGATGGCGAACCTATGGCAGGTGCCGCAGGTGGCACGCGGAGCCGTATCTGCTGGCACATGAGCCGTTGCTCTAGCTCAGCTCCAACATGCGTGTGTGTGCCAGCCAGCTGATATTTGGCTCACACAGAGGCTCTGGAAGGGTGTTTTTGGCTTCTTGGGAGCCTCTAGAGCAGAGGTCCCCAACCTTTTTTGCACCAGGGACCGGCTTTAAGCTAGAACAGTTTTCCATGGGCCGGTGTGTGTGTGTGGGGGGGGGGAGGGGGCTTTGGTCATATGGGGGTGGGGTTCATTTCCTTCATTTCCTCTTTCTCTCATTCCCTCTTTCTATCCTTTCTATCTCTCACTCTTTCCTTCTCTCCCTCCCTCTCTCTTTCCTTTCTCTCATTCCCTCTTTCTATCCTTTCTATCTCTCACTCCTTCTTTCTCTCCCTCCCTTTCTCTCTCTTTCCTTTCTCTCATTCACTCTTTGTCTCCTGGGGCTGCCTGCGCCTGCCCTGCACCCCCACCGCAGAGGGAAAGCATTTGGTATCGGCACCGCCAACCCCCCCTCCACGAGCAGCAAAAGCCTAAGCGGCGGGGTGCGCCCTTTGCATTTCGGCATTGGCGCTCTCCCCTCCACGAGCAGCAAAAGCCTCAGCGATGGAGCCGAAAGGCAAACGACGCGATCCGTCGCTGAGGCTTTTGCTGCTCCTGGAGGGGAGAGCGCCAATGCCGAAATGCAAAGGGCGCACCCCGCCGCTTAGGCTTTTGCTGCTCCTGGAGGGGGGGAGGATTTAATCCTCCCCGCCCCCCCGGCAGCCAAACCTCGCTGAGGCTTTCGGCATCAGCGCCCACCCCTCCAGAAGCAACAAAAGCCTAAGCGGCGGGGCGCGCCATTTGCCTTTTGGCATCGGCGCCCCCCCTCCACGGGCAGCAAGAGGCTAGGCCGCTTGCCTTTTGGAAGCCCGTGGTCGCCCCCCCCCACGGACGCTTAGAGGCCTAGCGCCGGCTGCGCCACTAGGCCTGTTAACTTTCCACGGCCACCGGTCGTGGCCCCCAACCCCAGTGCCCCACCCCACGGACGGTTAGAGGAGAGGCCCGGCAGCGAGCTGCACTGCCAGGCCCAGCCCCCCCCCTCCCGGACGATTTTCTTACCTTACTCGCCGGCTGCTAAACAACGTTTGGCTGCCGGGGGGCGGGGAGGAGAAAATCTGGGATTTAAGGGGCAGGGAAGAAAGCGGGCCTGCAATTGGCCCCTTTGTTTCCTGCCTTTCCTTAAGGAACTGTTGCTGCCCTATGTTTGTAGAGCAGCAACACTTCTCATTTCAAATTCCAGCGCCAGTCAGCGGCGCCGCGGACTGGCTGAAAAACCCCAACGGCCCGGTCCTGGTCCGCGGACCGGCGGTTGGGGACCTCTGCTCTAGAGGGATGTGGGAGGGCGTTTTTACCTTCCCCAGCTCCAGGGAAGCATTTGAGCTGGAGAGGGTGAAATACGAGCCTACTGGGCCCACTAGAAGTTGGGAAACGGGCCATTTCCAGCCTCCAGAGTGTCTCCGAGGGTGGGGGAAGCTGTTTTCGCCCTCCCCAGGCATTGAATTATGGCTATGGGCGCTCACACATGCACGATAGCATGCACGCATCCTCTTTCGGCACCCAAGGAAAAAAAGGTTCGCCATCACTGGTCTAGTTAATTTCTACAAAGTCAAATTTGATTGTAACAGTTCTTTTCCTCTCTTTTGCAGGTAAATATGTTTATCAGCCTATGACTCCAGTAGAACAGCTTCCAAGTACTGAAATACCTGTTCGGCCTCGAGGAACCATAAACACTATTCAGATCGCTGTCTCTCTCACAGAACACTTTTTGAAGTTTGCACCTGTCTTCCAAGCACCGCTACCACCAGACTCACCACGGTTTTGCACCATTTCAGACCTCTTTATTGACAATTACCGTGTGAAATGCATCAACGGGAAGATGTGTTATGTGCAGAGGCAGCCTCCTGCTCTCTCTTATAAGATAAAGCCCCAGGAGGTCCCCACGCGCAATGCCTTAATTTTGAGAGAGAATAACACGCCAAAAATAGATCACTGCTCATCCCCTTCCAGTTCCGAGGATTCTGGGATCAATGCTGTTGGGGCTCATTATGTGGAGTCATGCGACGAAGACACAGAAGAAGGAGCAGAGCTAAGTTCAGAAGAGGATTATAGTCCAGACAGTAGCTGGGAGCCAGATGAGTGTCCCCTCCTATCACCCTCGCAGTGTGAACTAGAAGTAATCGAAACCATAGAAACCACAGTGTGAAATTTTGAGCTGGGAGCTAGCTAGGCATATTAAAATAACACTGGTTTTCTAACATTTATACTGGCATTTTTGACAGGTCCTTTTCTGCAGTGTACTTGATATCCCTCAAGGAACAAACACAGTGACAATGTTTAGCCATCTGTGAATTAATTCCTTGATACTCATTCTGCCAATGAATTTCCAGAACCCCTGCTGTATAGCTCAAAAGACAACAGAATTGACACCTTTAGTTACAGACTAACCCTCATCGTCATGAAGATCAGCTAAATTGCAATGGTCAGGTTATCTTGTAAGCAAGTGACTTTTCAGACTTTTCAGTCCCTAGTTACTTTAGAACAAAACCTGGATCCTGACATGACACAAACAGGAAGGACAATGCCTGTGTTTACAGGCATTCTGTTATTATCAATCAGTCCAATTTTATTATGGTCATAGACTGCACAACTGTTATTATATTATGTATGGTATTATGTATGGTAGTCTAGGGATTAAGAGTATCAGTGGCTTATATCCAGAGGTGGGCTGCTAAGGTGGAACGGTGACGTGTGCTCGCCCCCGTGGCTTTGAGTGCTATCGGAGTCCAGTGCAGTTATACTACTGCACCTGGGTAGGTAGCAAAATCATGTGCAGAAAAGCAGGTGCGCCATGTATCCGTGTGTGATTTCACTACCTGCCCAGGTGCAGTAGCGTAATTGCGCTGGATTCCGCTAGTGCTCAGAGCCATGGGGGCGAGCACACATCACCGTTCTACCTTAGCAGCCCACCTCTGCTTATACCACTTCCTACAATCTTTTCAGGTAACCTGTGGTACACACCACTGATTAAGAACCCTCTTTGAAAGTCATTATCTGCTCTGAAATAAGTAATTGGTTGGGGATTTCACATTTGGAATAAGGATTTAGCCTTTTGTGCATTTGCTGAATATCAATAGGAGGTTAGCCATACCTTTGATGAGGAGAGCTAAATCCGTAAGCAAACAATCTTTATCTATGTGTATTATTTTATGTAGGAGACAAGAAGCCATGGGTCTCCCCACTAGCTCAGATGTTAGGTACATCTTTCTAAATGACCTGCATACACTAACTTCTTTTGCCAGCTACAGAGTAACTCAGGAGATTGCCAGCATAAGCACAACACTCAGCCAATATAACTGAAACTGTTTCTACAATAAGAACTTGTCAGAGAGGCTTGAATTGAAATCCTTCAAAGGATACATTATTACACTGCCAACTGACCGTTATATATCATTCCACTGATATATAATTTGACACTAAATACTTAAATTACTTTCTGTATTAAAACAGAGAGCAAGCTGGATTTTTATCATGGAAACAAAGCATATATGAAAGAGTTACGCATCTGAAATAGGTATACAGTGGTCCCTTGACTTTCGCGGGTCTGACTTTCGCGGAAAGGCTATACCAGATTTTCAAAAATATTAATTAAAAAATACTCCACGTTTTTTTTAAAAACATTTTCCTGCGGCTGCCCGATGGTACAATACTGTGCATTTTAACTCTCCTCCCCCCCAGCCGTCCTGCTTCTTTAAATAAAAGCTCCGCTTCTGCCCCGATCCTGATCCCTCCCCTTTAATTCTCAGAGCGTTGGTACGCTCCACTTGAAGCCGAGCCTTACAGCCACCCGCTGCCACTGCCTCTTCTTCCCCCACCCACCTAAGCCATCTCCCTTAGTGGTAGCATCCGACCTCCCAGCTGACCCGCCTGGAATCCCGGCTTCAAGTCCTGGCCTGGATCCCTCTTGCCTTGACCTTCCCCTTCCCTTGCCCTGACCCTGAGCACTGGTATTGCCGCCGCCGCCATGGGAGACGCCAGCAGCAAACGCAGCAAAGCCCCCAGCTTGCTGCCCCATTGCCCCTATGGGTTCTGGGGGTAAGTAAAACCAGGAATGGAGGAGGGAAGGGGAGGAAGGAAGGGAGTGTCTACATTGCAGAAATTTGACTTTCGCGGGCGGTCTTGGAACGTATCCCCCGCAAAAGTCTAGGGACCACTGTACAGTGATTGCAATTTCAGCACAAATGCTCATGATGAAAATTAGGATTATTTTTTAGATCAGCTAAATATACCCATCGTAAAACAACACCACAAAACAGATAAGAAAAGGGGGAGGGGAGGTTAAGCCTTCTGCTCCCAGCAAAGGGCAGCCATAAACTTGTGATGTTTTGGAAAATCAGGAAGACTAGTCAAGAGATGTAACGGTATCTGTTTTAAAGAGATCAACACAGACATTTTTTGCTATGGGTTCATTCAATCAATGCACTTCCAAACTGAAGAACAATTGTAAATGGTATATGAACTGATTTAAGAAAGTATTTCAGTATAGAACTAGGGCAATAGAATTTAATAGTTCCATTTATTAATCTGTACATTTGGTGACTCGGGATTTACATTTAGTACTGGCTCTATTCTATTATCTGTTTAAATTATCCACTTGTGCACAGTAGGTTTGAGTGTAGCTAGATGAAAAGAAGATGTCATGATAGTTTTAGCCTCTGACATGCAGTATTTTGGTTTAAAAAAACAATCAGAAAAAAAGCCAATTATTTTCTTCTAGCTTTGCTTAATAATTGTTTATATTATTCAGTATAAAACAGTGAAAAGTGTATAGTGGAAAGAGATCTTTATACCCCTGGTGTATTTGTGCCTCCATTTTAAGTTTACACAATATGGTTATCCTGTCAGAAGTGCCCTGCTAATCAGTTTAAGGATTATGGCCCTTTGAGCTATAAATGTGCATTTTTTTCAATATTTTAATTTAAAGTAAGAATGTCAAATACATTTAGTCATGTACCAGTGGATGAAAATGTTTTACCTTTTGCATTTGCCCTTGTGGTAAATAACTGAACCCCCCCCCCCATAAGACTAGGGCATCTATTAATAAATATAGCCCTGTTTTATAATGGTTTAGTTAACTCACTTTCCATTAAATTTAGCGAAGAATGGTAACATATAAATATGTACAGTTGTAATCTCAGTATTAGATTATCTTATGCTGTGTTGTTGAATGCTGCTCTTTATATACAATCTTGACACATAACTAATAGCTAATTTTATACACACACTCAGACATAGGCACTTTTAGAAAAATATTTAGATTGCAGTGTATTATGAATGACTATAAAATTAATATGTTCTTTAAAATATACAAATATTACCTTAAAAAGTAAAGCAAACTATTTATTCTGATAAGTGATACTAAAATGCATTTCCTCCCCCCAAAAGAAAGAAGAAACACAGCTTTAGCTATCCTAAAAGGTAAAATGCTTTCTTAGTAGTTCTGAAAAATTACAGCATTCTTCTAATTTTTAAACAGAACGCTGTTTCACTATAGAAGTGTTATCTTGGGATTCTTAAAGATTTTCTCAGGTGACGCTAAGAACTCTTATGGATTTTATAGAAGAAACTGCATAAAATATGATTATATACTCACATTATTTGGAACTGGAGATTTAAAATACAGCTTGTCTGGCTATGTTAAGTTTGTGACTATCTCATGTTTTGTTTTGTTTTGTTTTTTAAAAAAGGAATAACTGGGAATTTTGGGAATCCCAGAGAGGACTACAGAAGAATTGGAAGTTACATTTGAGAGCAGAAACAGGGCAGGTTTTGAGGGAACACTTAAGTTTTGTTCATTATACTGAAGAATTGTGATATTGCTACTTTTTTGCAGGCGCAACAATCTAATCAGGCTAAGATTAGATGAATGTATTCTGAACTGAGAACTGGGAACTGGAGAAAATCAGTACAGACTTACATGAGGCATTCTCGATCAGACTATTAACGAGCAATAGCTGCATACAATATTAATCTCTTAAAATTACTCTGTTTCAAAACCTTAAGCACAACAGTCAAGCTGTCTTGTTCCTGGCTCCTCTGGAGATTTCCTCAGTGGAAGCCATGCAGGATTTGGTTGGCTGATTCAACACGTAAATACTGTGTCTCAACTACTCTCAAGAGCACATCATTGTTTCATGTAAACTTCTCACAAAATAATAAATGTGAAGATTGTTTTTGCACAACCATAGAATATAGTGGATTTCTTTTCCACAGTTTTGTGGCGCTACAAATGTTCATGTCTTAAATGTGAAATGGTGTGTTTGGTGTTATCTTTCAGCATATGTGAATGTACATGGGCACGTAAAGTAAGTTGAATTGAACATAGCATAGCAACCATTAGTTGAGAAACAAAAGTTGTGTAGCAGGTCACAACTCTGTTTCATTAATACCACATTCTATAAAGTTATTCTATAAACTTTTTGAAAGGAAAAATATTCATTATCTGAGTTCTCATGCAGGAAACTCTAGAACTACTTTGCCTTCTTTCCTCTAATATCTACCCAGACATTTTATATTTCTACCAATTATTATTTACTTCCAACATAGAGAAACAAAAATGCATAAAGATTTCTGCTCTCTCTGCAGACTTAGAGTCTACAAAATAAATTTAAAAATCATATACAAAAACCCAATATATTTGAACAGGATCATCTGGAAGGTTTAAACAATAAGGACATTTAACGAACATTTATATGTTCTAGCAATATTTGTCAGAACTTTCATCAGCTTTATATATACTATAGCAGTGATGGCGAACCTATGGCATGGGTGCCACAGGTGGCACACGGAGCCATATCTGCTGGCACGGGAGCCATTGCCCTAGCTCAGCCCCAATGTGCATGTGCATGCTGGCTAGAGGCTCTGGGAGGCATTTTTAGCTTCCAGAGAGCCTCCGGGGGGATAGGGAGGGCAAAACATGAGCCTACTGGGTCTACCAGAAATTGGGAAACAATCCGTTTCCGGCCTCCAGAGGGCCTCTGGGGGGGTGGGAGAAGCTGTTTTCGCCCTCCCCAGGCATTGAATTATGTGGGCACTAGCACATGTGTAATAGCGCGCACACATGCTCTTTAGGAACCGGAGTGAAAAAAGGTTCACCATCACTGTACTGTAGCAATTCAGAAAGATAATGTACATGGAATATGATAGATTCTCTGTCTGATCTGTTGCAATTGAATGAATGAAATAATGACATAAAGCTTATTTTACTTGAAGCTTCTTATAACCATAAATAGATGCCACTACAAACTTCACTTTTCCTATATAATAAAAATTTACTTCCAAGGTCTAGACAAGGCCTAAATGCTTTAAGAAATGTTTAACATTTCTTTGCTACAATCCCAAAGGATAATAGTTGTAGATTAATATCCTTCTATTGCTACCAATATTTATTTTTATAAAATCTTTCAATGTTCAACTTTTATAGAATTTTCAATATATCTGATGTTTTAATTTACTTCCCAAATATGGAAAGTCACTAATCAAAAACTATAATAGAAGCTTGAGAGTAGCACCTTTTTTCCCACTACTCACATTATTTAAAGTGAAACAAGACAGATGAGTTTTCCTTCACTGAATCTTCACTTTAAAAATAGATTAATATTAATATTTGCCTTGAAATATATTCCTGTTTTTTATTCACCAAAGAGAGTTTGTATACTGCCCAACTTTAATCAAATCTGGGCACTCTTAGAGATGTAAAGCTGAAATAATCTTTTTCATGAGTGCTTTGCAAGATTTTGATTTTTTAAGGGATATTAAACTAATTACATAACCTATTTTAAAACTATTTTAGAGAATAGCAAGATAAAATGTAAGAAACTATTTGGGCCACAAACATCAAATGGCAACAAAATTTTTGAATCACTTCTTCAATGTAGAATTCAGAGTATTCTTCGTATTAAAATCAAAATTATTAGTATTTTAATTGCTGTAGAATAGTTTACACTGATTAGTACATAGCATAAAACTGTCTCACGTTTATTGCATGGAAGATCAGTGTGAATGGAGAGAGATCCTCACCACATCATGAGAGGTACATATAAAAAGAACTAGTAATATATTAATATATTCACAACTATTTTCTACTGTTGGATCTCAAACTTTTGTTTAAAATAAATCTTGCGTAGAAGCTTCTTGCGAAGCCTAAAGGCAGGATATAAGCATATCAATTCTCACTGTTGTTTCTCACGAACTTCAATATTAGAAATATACTGTTTCTGATCTCAGAGACAACATATGCCCATCAAGTAGCATTGATAACTCTATTCTGCTAATTATTATGCCTAATCATCTACTTTAAAAGCCATCACCATATCTTGTGGCAGCAAATTCCATAATTAATCTATATGATTAAGGCTTTCCTTTTGTGTCTTCTGAATATTTTATCATTCTACTCATTAAGAATGTTTAGTGGAAAAGGGGGGGGGGGATCTTTTCCAAACTATATATTATTTATCAAAACTCCAGCATTCATTTCTTTCATCTGAAGAACTGCTCACACTCCTGGTTTATCTTTTTTAGAACTTTTCTAGCTCCGATTATGCTTTGTAAAATATAGCGAGCAGAATTTTTTAAACAATATTTTGTGTCTGGCATATCATGCCTTTTCTTTTATTGGTTATTACCTCTAGTATTATGTTCTTTTCTTTTTGGTTTCTGATTGTAAATAAAATAAAAACAATGTTCAAAACATGGATATGACGGGGTTTTTTTCATTAAAATAGCAACTAATGAAAATTTTAACCATTTATTTATGCATGTGAAAATGAAAAAGTAACAGATTTTAAGTGTCTTCAGATACCTTTCTTTCTTTTATATAAGCTAAATATGTAAAGCAGCCACCTCTCTTTGCCATGGGTATTAAGCAAATCGCCACAGTTCAGTGAATCATGTGATCATTAAGTGAACTCATTTTTTTTCTATTGACTTTCTTGTTGGAAGCTTTGCTGGGAAAGTCGCAATTGGCAATCAATGACCCCCAGGGCTCTGCAACCATTGGAAATACAGGCCCATTGCCAAGCACCCAAATTCCGATCACTTGACTGTGGTGATGCTCCAACAGTTGCAAGTGCAAAGATCAGTTGCAGGTCATTTTTTTTCAGTGCCTCTGTAATTTCAAACAGTCTCTAAATTAATGGTGTTAAGTCACGGACTTCCTGTATTCTGAATTATATCTCTTAAACTGGTTACAAAGCATTGCAAAGTCTAGGTAACTTCTGAATTACAGTGGTACCTCTACCTAAAAACGCCTCTACTTAAGAACTTTTCTAGATAAGAACTGGGTGTTCAAGATTTTTTTGCCTCTTCTTAAGAACCATTTTCTACTTAAAAACCTGAGCCCGGAAATATTTCCCAGGAAATTTGAGAGCGGCATGAACGCCCGACCAGTTTCCTGCCATTTCCCCTGGGTTTCTCTCTCTCTGGCGCAGTGTATGGGAGGCAGCCTTGCGCCAGGTGTATGGGAGGCGCCTGCTCCTCCTCGTCACCTCAGAGTCCCTCTTTTTTTTTAAGCCTTAAAGTTTTGGATTTTTTTGATTCACCTCACCTTCTTCCTTCGGCAGTGACTGTCCTCCTCCTCTTCCTCCTCCTCCTCCCACCCAAATTCTGAGCTTTTATTTCTTTCCTAATGGGTTTGCAAGCATTATTTGCTTTTACATTGATTCCTATGGGAAAAAATGTTTCTACTTACAAACTTTTCTACTTAAGAACCTGGTCACGGAACAAATTAAGTTCTTAAGTAGAGGTACCACTGTATATAGCCTGATCAATGCATTCCTCTGGATTATACAATTCTCGATTAGTAGGTAATCTTTGCCTATTTCTGTAATAACGCAAATCCAAAAGAGTTATCAGCACAGTTACTGGAAGCGGTAACTATATTTATGATGAACAGTTCATACAACATTGTCTATGAAAATCAAATAAAAAAGACTAAGAAATAGGAATACTTTCATTCCAATAATTGTAAAATCATTAGTATTTTTGTGTCTGGATGTGAAAAATTATATTTCCTTAGACTACTGGAAATACAAAATTACTTTGCAATTTTTCTTAACCCATTGTTTTCTTTATGTAACAACCTATAGACCAGATAATTCTTTTAGCAGAAATACAGGTAGTCCTCAATTTACAACAGTTCGTTTAGTGACCATTCAAAGTTACAATGGTCCTGAAAAAAATGAGTTATGACCATTTTTCACATTTATGACCATGGCAACATCCTCACTCTCTCATGATCAAAATCCAGATGCTTGGCAAGCACCAGTAGTTCATGTTTATGACGATTACAGTATCCCAGGGTCATATGATCCAATTTTTGTGACCTTCTGACAAGTAAAGTCAAAGAGGAATCCAGATTCACTTAACAACCATGTTACTAACTTAACAACTACAATGATTCACGTAACAACTGTGGCAAGAAAAGTTGTAAAATGGAGCAAACTTGCTTAACCAATATTTCACTTAGCAATATAAATTTTGGGCTCAATTGTGGTCCTAACTCAAGGACTACACTTGGCAGAGTAATTAGTACATAAATTCATCATTTTTTTATAGCCAGGTAATATGGAAGTGGACAGCAACAGATATTTTCATAGAAAAATATAAACAACTATGAGATAAAAACTTTCTGACAAAATAATAAATGAAGAAAAAATAATAAATTCAGCCATGAAGTAGTCTAGTATAAACGTGTAAATAATTCTGGTTTTTATATCTTTTAATTTATGCGTACTCCTGTCTACACATTTGGGAACGGGAAATTTCTTGAACAAATGAAGTAAAATTGTCGAATGGTAAGTAATGGAAAGTCAAAAGGTTATTAAATATCATTTACAAGAATCAGAAACATTCATTTTCGAAAATATATTCCTGTACCAGATGGTTCATTTCTGTGTATGGCAAAGATAAGGAGGAAAACGACAACAATATTGTAATCCTTCAGCGAATTCATAAAGATAAATGGCTAAGGTTCAATAAGCTGGCAATATACGATGGAAGAAGATATCTTTTCTATGCAACTTGGCAGCAAGAGAACAGCCATCATAAATGAATAATGTGTTGATTTCTTTTGGTACACTGGAAACAGTAAGCTCTCTGTGGAAAAGCGGGCACTCATGGAAGCACTCAGGAGATACACAAAGTGACATCAAATATCTAGTTAGCTGAGTGGTATATTCTAATGTGCTTCATTAACAGATTTTCTCATTTATGATGTTAGTATGTTAAATTTCCAAGGAATAGCATCTGTCACAGCAGCATTTTTTGAGCTGCAACTGGAGGAGCTAACAGATTTTCAGAAGCAACTGAGAGCAGAGGAAATACATTAGAGAAATCAATCTCATAAATGTTCTGCCAGTTATGTCCTGCATTGTAGTCTTTACAACCAATAACAAATGTAAAGTTCCATTCTTCCACTCTGAATTTAATTGAAAAAGTATAGGCTTCAAAGAGCAGTTTATAGCTTTCAGGAAAATCCATTGGACATGAGGACTAGAATGCTTGACACCGAAGTTCTGTTTTGTTGAGGATCAAAGCAGGTAGTTCTCTCAAAGATTGCATTGTTGCAGTTATTTATAAGATACCTATTGCAAACTTTTACTTTGGATCCACCAGCAAACACTGGAAGTATTTTTTTTCCATAATGCTTGATACCCAAGGATTAGTCTTCTAGAAGAGGGGGAGGATTGAGGTGAAGCTGAAAAGTCTCATTTTGGAAGACACTATTCAGGGCAGAATCCCCCTGGGAGAATTGGACAAAACCATGTTTTTCACCACCATGGTCTCGAGACAATTCAGTCAAAAGTGCCAACTACAAAATAAAAGAAATATATACATCTATATATGTATATTTGCACATATATTTATGCAACATTGCTATTGTAAATGATAAATTTATATAGGCAGTGCAGAAATAAATTTTCAAAAAGGAAAGATCAGTATTCAGGCATTTTATATTGCCTGAGTTTTCATTAAAATCACAAACAATAACTTCTGTATTTTTCTAACCAATTGCGTTAAAACATTCTTGGCTATATCACAACAAACATGCATGTAAATTACACATATACAATCTTAGTAGAAGTCAGATCTGAACAACAGTTTTAACTGGAAAAGACAAAAATAACTTTGTATCCGGAGCCGGGGTGGCGCAGCAGGTAAGAGTGCTGTACTGCAGGCCACTGAAGCTGACTGTAGATCTGTAGGTCAGCGGTTCAAATCTCATCACCGGTTCAAGGTTGACTCAGCCTTCCATCCTTCCGAGGTGGGTAAAATGAGGACCCGGATTGTGGGGGCAATATGCTGGCTCTGTTAAAAAGTGCTATTGCTAACATGTTGTAAGCCGCCCTGATTCTAAGGAGAAGGGCGGCATAAAAATTGAATGAATGAATGAGTGAGTGAGTGAGTGAGTGAGTGAGTGAGTGAGTAAGTAAATAAGTAAATAAGTAAATAAATAAATATCCATACTTATATCCATATAGATATACAGTAATACCTCGTCTTACTAACTTAATTGGTTCCAGGACGAGGTTCGTAAGGTGAAAAGTTCGTAAGATGAAACAATGTTTCCCATAGGAATCAATGGAAAAGCCAATAATGCGTGCAAGCCGATTAGGAAAATCAAAAACATTAAAGCTTTTTTTAAAAAAAGCTGCCGGCAGACGAAGCTGAGGCGAACGGAGTGTGGGGAGGGACAGCGAGAGGTGGCAAGAGGTGGCAGTCCCAATGAAGCAAGGAGAAAAGAGCCTCTCTTGATCTTCATGAGTCCCTCCCGTTTTTTCCCACCCTGTCCTGCACCTTTCTCCCCTCTTCATCTCCATGGGTTCCTCCCGTTTTTTCCCACCCTGTCCTGCACCTTTCTCCCCTCTTGATCTCCCCTCCATCAAGAGGGGAGAAAGGTGCAGGACAGCGTGGGAAAAAACGGGAGGGACTCAAGTCTGGAGGTGGGGCATCCCAGCGGCCGGCGGCAGGTTCGTAAGGTGAAAAAAGTTCGTAAGAAGAGGCAAAAAAATTCCGAACCCTAGGTTCGTATCTCGAAAAGTTCGTATGATGAGGGGTTCGTATCATGAGGTACCACTGTATATTTATATCAGTTAATGATTTAGTATTATGGCACCAGGATGATTGTTCTGAAAACAAAGCGTGTTTAAAGAATAAAAATGCATATACTTCAGGAAAGTATGAACCATTCCTGAAGGAAATTTCAGACATTCTACAAATGAGTGTGTACCTGATGCAGAACAATTGAATGTTTTATTTAAAATATTATTGTGCATCAAAAGACATGGAAGAACACAGTCAAAATGGGTCAAGGTGCTGGAAAATAACTTCCCTTGAGAAAAGGTAGTTTATCGAGGGTTGGGAAAAAATAGTTACATGAATTATGGTAAAGTTGAAAAAAAAATCAAGCAATGTTTAAAGAAAATAAAGACAGAAATTTTTCAACTTCTCTGACAGAGCTTCTGTATGGTTTTCAATGGCAGTTGCTATTGAAAATAAGTAAGGCCAAGGGTGTCAAGTTGAATTTCATGGATGGCTGCATGAGAGTGGTTTTTGACCTCAGGGAGTAGGTGTGGCCATAGTGGACATGCCTACCTAATTACACTTATGTTGGGGGCGCCTATGGCAGCCTGAGTGCTCCCCCAGCGAAAACAGGCTCCCAAGCTCAGTTTCCAGCTGTAACGGCCTCCTGCACCTTTTGCTAGCGAAAACGGAGCTCAGGAGCCCATTTTCACTGGAAGAGGCACCATAGGCCAATCCCTCACTGTTGCCAGAGCTAGATCTAAGCACTCCAAGGGCTGGATCCGGCCCTGGGCCTTGAATTTGACACCCTTGAGCAAGGCAAAGCAATTACATTTACTGCATTTCCTGATTATGGGCATCAAATAAACATTTTGTCAGTCTCAATAAGATTTAGAACCTGATAGGACATTGATTTCTTTCAGTGTTGTTTTTTAATGTCCATACCTTGTTTATTTTCTATCCAAGACAAACACAATGACATCAGTGATCTTTATGATAGCAATAGCAAAGCCACTTAGACTTATACAGTGTTCCCTCGATTTTCGCGGGTTCGAACTTCACGAAAAGTCTATACCACGGTTTTTCAAAAATATTAATTAAAAAATACTTCACGGGTTTTTTCCCTATACCACGTTTTTTCCTGCCCGATGATGTCATGTGTCATCACCAAACTTTCGTCTGCCTTTAATAAATATTTTTTAAAATAAACTTTAATAAACATGGTGAGTCATAATCTAAATGGTTTCTAAGGGAATGGGAAATTGCAATTTAGGGGTTTAAAGTGTTAAGGGAAGGCTTGTGATACTGTTCATAGCCAAAAATAGTGTATTTACTTCCGCATCTCTACTTCGCGGAAATTCGACTTTCGCGGGTGGTCTCGGAATGCATCCCCCACGAAAATCGAGGGAACCCTGTATACCACTTCATAGTGCTTTACAGCCCTCTCTGAGCAGTTTACATAGTCAGCCCATTGCTCCCAACAATCTGGGTCCTCATTTAACTGATCTTTAAGGATAGAAGTCTGAGTCAATCTTATTCACTTAGAATCGAACTTCTGGTGTGAGGAGTGAGTTAGCCTGCAGTACTAAATTCGAACCACTCTGCCACCCTGGCTCTGATATTTCAGATATATAATGTCTAAAAGCATGACAGAGCCTGATCCAGTATGTATTAAAAGGAACATACAAAATTACATTACCCTTGATGTTCCACGATATAGACGACAGAGCTGGTCAAAAGCTTGAGCTTGCTGAGGATCCAATGGACATTCTGAACTAGTCTGAAAAATGAACATAATCAACTGAAATAACAGAGCAGAAAGCGACATTTGCACTTCTGCTCAATGCAAGAATCCAAATTAAAAAGTATCCCATAGTATCCAAACCTTGCTTGAACTCATCCATTATCAAGTTGCTCTTAGTGTAAGGACATTTTATTTTCTAATATTCAATTGGAAACTTTTTCTACAATTTTTATGTATTATTTTGTTCCATAATTTTAGAATAATGAGACACACCAAGTAGATTGGAAATCCATAAAATGTATCAAAAAATGGCATACTTTTTAATCAAATACAAACATGATTTAAATTCTTAAAGGACTGAAAGTGACTAATGCTGTAAAGCCTACAAGCAAAGCCATACTCTTTACAACAAGTTTCTAAACTTTTTTAGAAAAAAACAAAACAAAAACAAAAAAAAGTTAACTATCAATGTAGATTCTTCTATGAAGGACTTTGTCAGGTTTCTTTAAGTCAGTGAATTATAACATTTAATTACAGGAAAGAAGGAAGGAGGGAAGGAGGGAGGGAGGGAAGGAGGGAAGGAAGGAAGGAAGGAAGGAAGGAAGGAAGGAAGAATCCAATCTATCAAAATCAACACCATGGGAGAACAATGTAAGTTAGACAGTACCACCACCAGATGGATTTGCAGTTGGCTGACCAATCACACTCAGCATGTACTATTCAATGGAACTACATGTCCATGGAGGAAAGTACAGAGTGGGATACCTCAAAGTTCTGTCTTCATCTTCATAAATGACCTATATGAGGGGACTGAATGAGCTCCTCAAATTTGTGGATAAAAAAAAGCTAGAGTGAATTGCTAACATTTTAAAAGAAAGACATGAACACTGGCCTCTATTCAACAAGATGTAGCTCAGTTGTGACAAGGAAATCAACAACTGAATGTGTTTTACTGCAGGTTTGAGAGAAAACTACTGCCACCCATCTCCACAATCCCCACCTCAGACACACCAAGAACAGCCAAGCCTCCTACAATCTACTGTTGGGCCCAGCAGCTCTGGCGATTATAGAGTATGAGGTACAAAGCCTATTTCACAGACAAAAGCCAGGAATAGCACCAGGTCCAGATAAATAACTCCTCCTTGCTTAAAAACTTGTGCTGACCAACTGGCTCCTATCTTCACCCACATCTTTAATAAATCACTAGAGATTTATTTTCCTTCTTGTTTCAAAAACTCTACTATCATACCAGTGCCAAAGAAACCTCCATCAAGGAACTGAATGACTTCAGACTCGTTGCTCTAACATCTGTAGTTATGAAGACATTTGAAAGATTAGTGATTGGCCACCTGATAACCATCACAGAACTGCTGTTAGACGCCTTGCAATTTGCCTATGGAGCAAATAGATCAACAGATGATGCTGTTAATATGACTCTGCAGTACATTCTACAATATTAGCTAGTTCTTCCAGTACCAAATCCTACAATCACCCTACATTTCCCATAGTTACAGATGCCCCATTGCTGGAGGTTTTCAAGAAAAGATTTGACAACTTTTAGTCCAGTATGGTATTGCTATAAGGACTCCTGCTTTGGGGCAGAGAAGTGGGCCAGAAGATCTGCAAAGTTCTTTCCAACCCTATGATTATGTGGAATATTAATTTTATCTACTATTACTTATTCCATCCAATTTTGTATCATCCACTATATAATAAGCATTCTCTGAATCCCAGATGATATGTCTGTCACTAGTGACAATTCCGGAAAAATATAGAAGGGCAAATACTATGACAAAAAATGATAAATGTTCTTTGACATGATTTTTGAGAAAGCTGTGTATTCACTTGTCATACCATCAAGCCCACAGTTAAGTACCCTGCTAACCATAATGTCAAAGATTACTGTGCCAAATGTTTTGTCAAAGTAAAGAAATATATTCTCATCATCTATTGATAAAATTATCTAAACAAAATATGAGATGAGAGTACTCTGGCAAGATTTGTTCTAAATAAATCCATACTGACCTCCAGCAAATACTCCATTGTTTTCAAGGTACTTTTAAACCAGGGGTCTCAAACTCGCAGCCCGTGGGCCAACTGCGGCCCATGGGCCAACTGCGGCCCATGGGCCAACTGCGGCCCTCGGGACAATAGTTTGTGACCCCCACCTCAATATCAAAGTTTAATGTTAGTGCGGCCCGAGTTTGATATGAATGGCACTTTTTAGTGTTGTGTGCAGAACTGAATGAACCTACCAATCATGGTGGGGTACATTGCTCTCGGAGGCGGGACATCAGCCGGGCATACTGCGAACTTGCGCCATTACCCCGGGCTCAGAAGTGGAGGTGGAAATTGCTACTCAGCAGGACAGAAAAAAAGCGGAAAAGAAGCATCGGCTAAAGTTTAGCCGCTAAACACTGAAACAGTGACACCAAGTGGAATTATATATTACACAGCCCCAAACATGTCTTTTTGAAAGCCTGCAGTGAAGAGAAAGGTTGGTGGTGAGCACAGATAATTTCAGGAAAAGTGGGAAGTGTATTTCTTTGTTGAGAACAGGGGCATCCTGATGTGTCTTATTTGCACAGAGAAAATTGTGGTGCACAAAGAATACAATTTGAAATGTCATTTACACAACTAGACATGCTGAGGAGTATGCAAAATACCAGGGAGATGAGAGAGCAAACCGGGTTGCTAATCTTAAAACATATCTACTGAGGCAACAAGATTTCTTTAAGAAAGCAACCAAAGAGAACGATTCAGCAGTCGAAGCTAGCTACGTGGTTAGTGAGGTGATTGCTAAAGCAGGAAAGCCATTCAAAGAAGGCGAATTTGTAAAAAAAGTGCATATTACAGGCTGCAAGTATTGTCTATCCAGAAAAGAAAGGTCAGTTTAGCAACATCAGCCTTTCTGCCAACACTGTAGCAGAACGCATTTCTGACCTGTCAAGTGACATTTTATGATCAACTGTGTGCAAAATGTTTCAGTGTATACTCAGTCGCTCTTGATGAGACCACAGACATCATCGACACTGCCCAGCTTGCAATCTATGTCCGTTAAATGTTAAAGAACTGTTAATACAGGCATTATTATTACAGAATCTGAATAATAATAATTACATTTCTCTAGTCAGCAACTATATGTGGTTTCTTCAGTCTTCTATATCTGCTGTATTATTATTATCATCATTTTCATTTTATTTATTACTTATTGATTTTTTTTTCTTATGAATTTTTCTCATGAATTATTTTTTAACACAAAATAAAATGAAAAAATAAAGACATTTGATAACATTGGAATGTTTTTGTAAGAGTTTTTCTTATGGAAAATCTGATGCGGCCCAGCCTCACCCAGACTCTACCTCTAGCGGCCTCCGGGTAAATTGAGTTTGAGACCCCTGTTTTAAACCAATCTCTTTAAAGAGGTACTTTTTAGATGAATCAAGCCCTAGAATCTTTCCAGGTATCAATATCAGACTAAATCTTTTGCAATTTGTTGGACTTCACTTCTCCTTTGAAGAGAGGGGACATTTGCCCTCTTCCAAGTCATTCAGGGAATCACCAATCTGTGATAAAATATTTGTCAGGGATACTTAATACTTGATATAGATTCACCCAGATCACCAGCTACCTCTTTCAGTACCATAGGATGCAAATCAAAGTACTGTAAAAGGATATTCCCTGACTATATTTTTTATATATCCTGCTTTTCACATTTCCTGATGAAACACATAATTGTTGTTCCTTTGAACATGATGATCAAATAAAATATTGAGTGGCTTTGCCCTCCTCTTTTCTAGTTACACATATTTTGCCTTCTTCATTGAGCAGCTGGCATATTGATTCTCGTCTTTTCTTTTGAACAAATCTAAAGAAGCCATTTTCATTACCATCCTTTGCTAATCTCAGCTCATTCTAAGATTTCTTTTTTCCCGACACCAGCTCTGCAATTCAAGGCTGCCTGTAATTTTCCTTTGTGTTTTGGTCCTCTTTCCATTTCCTGTCTGTATTTGTTTGTTTGTAGATCTTTATAAATGCTCTGAACAATCCTTTATGTTCTGGTTGCTATATTTTGTGCAATGGTCTTTTAAAAAAATATTTAAATTACTAATATAACCCTCCCCATATTGTAAAGACTTCTGAACTGGCAAATCATTTAATAGTTATCCTAATTTGTTCTCCAAAAACTAAAAGCAATTGAATATGAGAATTTAACTCTCAGTGTGCAAGTAAATACGAAGTTACGTGACTTTATATGTTGATTACAAATTACCATAATTAAGCAATACCAGGCGTTTTCTTCAGAGTTCCATACCCAATAACATAGAATAATTGTTTCCTATCTTAAGACAAGATGTGTCTTCTCCTTTGCAGTATTTCATTTATACATATTAATCAATCAGATTTTTAAGGATATTTATTGCAAGTAATTTTGTTATTGCCATGGAAACAAATACTGCAGGCATTTTTCTTTTTTAAAACTAAAGGGAAGCTCTGTAGGGAATCCCTTAGAATATCTAGCATCTATGTTATTCTGCCAATATTAATGCTCAGACTAAATTAGGATATAACTTTTGCTTAAGAACCAGCAGCTGGCCAAGCAACTAATAGTTCAATCCAAGAATATTCTGGCTCAGAATATTTATATATCATATTGAATCCTATTTATTTAGAAAATGGTTATATTTATACTATATACAGCTTTTCCAAAATTTACAAATATAACTCATATAACTCATCAAATATCACTCATCAAATTTGCAGATGACACCAAACTAGCAGGAATAGCCAACTCTCCAGAAGATAGGACCTTGATAAACTTGAACATTGGGCGCTATCAAACAAAAGTCTACGGAGAGGGGCGGCATACAAATCTAATTAATAAAATAAATAAACAAACAAACAAACAAACAAATAAATAAAATGAAATATTCGATGGTAAAAAAAGTAAGGTTCTACATTTAGGCAAGAAAAACAAAATGCACAGGTGCAATATATGTGGTACCTTGCTCAACAGTAGTAACTGTGAGAGGGATCTTGGAGCCCTAGTGGACAAGCATTTAAATATGAGCCAGCAGTGTGCAGCAGCTGCCAAAACAGCCAACACAGTTCTAGGCTGCATTAACAGAGGGATAGAATCAAGATCACGTGAAGTGTTAATACCACTATATAATGCCTTGGTAAGATCACACTTGGAATACTGCATTCTGTTTTGGTCACCACCATGTAAAAAGGATGTGGAGACTTTAGAAAGAATTCAGGGAAGAGCAATAAAGATGATTATGGGGCTGGAGGCTAAAACATATGAAGAGCGGTTGCAGGAAATGGGTATGTCTAGTTTAATGAAAAGAAGGACTAGGGAAGACATTCCAATATCTCAGGGGTTGCCATAAAGAAGAGAGAGTCAGACTATTCTCCAAAGCACCTGATGGTAGGACAAGAAGCAATGTGTAGAAATTAATCAAGAAGAGAAGCAATTTAGAATTAAGGAGAAAATTCCTGACAGTTAGAACAATTCATCAGTGGAACAGCCTGCCTCCAGAAGTTGTGAATGCTCCAACACTGGAAGATTTTAAGAAGATGTTGGATAACCATTTGTCTGAAGTAGTGTAGGGTAGGGGTCGATTGCTCTTACCTGCTGCTACTGGTGTGCTGTGCCTGCATGAGGATTCCCGTGTGCGCGCGCATGCTACGCAGATGTGCACCCGTCCCCCACATGCTTCTGTGCATGGACAGGAAGTAAAAACACGCTAAAATCTTATATGGGGATGCACGTGTGAGATTTCAGCAATTTTTTTCAACTTTCATCATGTTTGTCAATGACTGCACTCAGATTTGGGGGAAAGAAGTCCAAGTGTGAATAAATCTTCAGTGACATGTTACACTTCATAATCTTGTATACTGTAAAGTTTGCCAACAGCTGAATGTAGTTTGGTCTTCTGTAGTTGCCAAGAAAATTCTCAATTCTAGTTGGTTTTTTTTTTGTCCAAAATAAGGTAATTTGCGCCTCCCATTTGTCTCCCTCAAATGAGAAACCTGGGTTGGTTTATGTGATGATGTTATTTGTTTTATTGGCTGTTCAAGATATTCTAGGGAATCTTCTCCAATATCTATATTTAAAACAACAATGCTCTTTCAATCCTGCTTCTTTAAAGTCCAACTTCCATAGAGATTCACAGGGAATACCATTACTTACAGTATACTGATTTTTCTAAGCATAGACATATCACTGCATCTGATTATATTTTTTCAAGGCTTTCATGCTGCTGTACCAGTTTGATTTATTCTGTTATTTGGAGCTGCCTTTTCCCATTCGTCCTTAGCTTCCTTAAGTTCATTCCATAGGTTGTTTATAAGTGAGACTTAGAATTTCAAAATGATTCCTGATATTTTCTTTAAAAGTAGTGAGTATGTGTTTAAAATGACATTGGGAGAATTAGTTGATCGTCTTCTTTAGCTTAGCCTGGAATTTGCACAAGAGCAGTTCATGTTCTGTTCCACAGAAAGCAGTTAATCATGTCTTTGATGTTATCACTGAGCTTCTCCACTTCATTTAATCAATAATATAGTCAATTTAATTTCAATTAACTCCATCTAGTGATTTTGATGTATACAGACATTGCTTTAATGTTAGCTCTGAAAAAAAATCATTGAAGTAGCAGAAATTGCTTCGTTCTTTTCATACTTCATTATTTCAATTTCCTAAGCCATACAATCCAAACATATCTTCCTCCTGAATATTTCCGACTTCAGCATTCCAATCTCCAGTCATAAACAGGACATTTCGCTTGTTTGTTCTATTGATATCAAATTGAACTTGATTGTAAAATTAATTAACCTATTATTTTTCTGCATCAATAACTGTAGCGTAAAATGGAGTGATCTTCAGATTGTTCACAAGTCTCACTGATTTTATCTGGTCACTTATTGCCCTTTGGCTTATACCCTTCATAACTATAAAAGGAAGGCCATTCCTTTTCTGTGTGTGCTTCACATCTTAAGTAATAAACAGTGTGACCTTCTGATTGAAAAGTGTCCAGTCCCACATCATCTCAATTTACTATGCCTAAGGTAGAAATTCTTATTAATTTCATTTCATCTTTCACTGTTGAGCTTTCCCATGTTCATGTTTCTTAATGTTTGCCCACATTCTCAATCTTCTTTGTTAATCTTTCCCAGAAATATCCCCTTGCCATAATGAGGCTAGAACTTGGAGGGATCAAAATTATGACAACTTCAATGATATACAGGAATGAAAATGAATATAATAATAATAATAATAATAATAATAACAACAACAACAACAACAACAACAACAACAACAACAACAATATAATAGATTTGTATGCTGCCTCTCTCTGAAGACTCATATGTACTATGATTGATTGATTGATTGTTTGATTGATTGATTGGATTTCTAGGCTGCCCATGTCCGAGGATTCAGGGTGGCTTACAACATATAAAAAGAAACACTAGAATATAGTAGGCTAAATCCAATTAATTAAAACTAAGTAAACTAGTCTAAAATCCCCAATTATATTAAAAATCAATCACACCAACTCAGACAATAACCGTACATAATATAATTACCCCAGGTCTGGCAGCATAAATGAGTTTTAAGACTCTTGTGGAAGGTGAGGAGGGTGGGGGCAATGCGAATCTCTGGGAGGAGCTGATTCCAGAGGGCTGGGGCCCCAATAGAGAAGGCTCTTCCCCTAGGCCCCGCCAAGCAACATTGTCTAGTTGACGGGACCTGGAGAAGGCCAACTCTGTGGAACCTAACTGGTCGCTGGGACTCATATGGCAGAAGGCATATATTATATAATTTATATATAATATAATATAATATAATATAATATAATATAATATAATATAATATAATATAATATAATATAATATAATATAATATTATAATATAATATTATAATATAATATAATAATATAATATTATATATAATATTGTATATTATGTAGCACTCAACTGGCTATATGGCCTTGAATTTCAACAAGTATCTACTTCTCATTATTATTATATCTTTCAAGAACCTAAGGTAGTTAGACATATTAAAGCATGATTGGATTAAAAAAATTAAAATTTAATTGCAACTAGAAACTGTTCTAGGTCTTGCCTTGGGCACAAAACCACTTTGGTGACCTTGGGCTTGTCACTCTCTTTCAGTCCTAAGAAACTGGCAATAACAAATCATTTTCAAAACCTGGCTAATAAATCTGCAGGGACTTTTCCAGGCAGTCAACAGGAATCAAACCTGGCATGTACACGGACACACATGAAAAACGAATGACTTATAAGCATAATTGGTTTAAAAGTTAGAAGAAAACTTTTTGCAGTGGAGGAAAAAATTGGATATTTACTCTTTAAAGCAGTTAATTAATAATATTTTGACACAATACAAAATAAATATAATTGATCAAAAATCAAAAATTAGTAAATACAGATAGTTAAATTACCCCCCCCCCCACCTACATTCTCTATTGGGGCTCCTTTAGCAAATTCACGTAAGGAAAACTGATATATTCTAAGTGAGCATTTTCTACTTTGCTCTAGCAGGCTAGATTACTTGAAAGCTTCTGCAATCGACACGAGAGTCAGCACTGTGATAAAACTACAAAGTATGCAAATGCAATTTTGGAAGGCATTTAGAAGAAACTCTTAACATCCCTCTTTATGTTCCAACTTTCAATCAAAAGCATATTCTTTCTCGCCTTCATACTCCCATATACAAATACAACAGTTATGGAAAGGATTCATCTTTGTCTATAGAAATTTAGATGTGAGTAGGCACAAAATCTGGGCAAGGCTCAGCACATTTCTGCTCACACAACATGCCTATTATTTTTCAGCATGTGACTATATAACCGTAGTGGCATCACTAGTAATGAAGTACAATTCTTCTCCTATATAAAGGTTACTTCACTAGATGAGGTTTCCCCTATATTTATTTACATGTAACTGTTATGTACAATTTTCTTTCTAGGTTTTATGTAGGTGCTCAGAGCAGTTACATACATTAAATAAGTCTAATTAAATATACTAACAACATGAAATAAATATTTATGAGGTGGAGAAAATCGATGTTTACAAAGGGCATAAAGAAAAACCAATTTTTATCATGATTAAAGAATACCACAAGAGACCTTTGGTTTTTACTGAATTAGAAATGTATGCACTACTCACACAAACATGTTAGCATTCAAACATGATAAGGACTATATCAACAACATTTTTGAGGGCTGATATGACATATGCTTTAGATTACAGGAACAGCTTCATTTTTGTAGCACTTGACCTAAAGAAACATCTGATGGTGCTCTTTAGGAGGCTTTTGAACCTGTGGATCCCAAGGAAATCCTCTGTGATCTTAGCTCACCTACTTGCAATTTAGATGCCCATTTCACCTGCTCAATTAAAACATCTATGAAAAAGTCAGGAATTGAATCTGGATTGCAGTCAACCTTTGGAGAGAAGGAGAAATGCCAGAAGTGCTAAAAAAAGCACCAGATTTACCCAGTCTTGCCCATTTAAGAAGGTAAGACCTGAAGCCAACAAAAATTGGGCAAATTTCATTCTAGCTCTCTTTTAGGAAATGTGATTGGGAAAGTGGTTTTAGAAGGATATGGAGAATATGGATTTTCTGAACTCTTTCCTTTATGGATACAAGTCTGGACATGGATCATAAATCTAGACCTACTGTATGATCTAGGGACTGGGTGAAAAGTGGTATGAAATCCTTTCCATCAAATCTATTAATAGCATTGTTGCTGTTGACCACAAAATCCTTCTGTGGATGCACACAGTTATGTTGGCCTAGGTCCTATCTCAGTACGCAGGCGCAGGATATGATTCTGGAGGGAAAATGGGAGGGGGATTCTATAGTAACTTTATTATGGAAGGTCTCAGGGTTCAGTCCTTTCTCCTATTCTGTTCAGCATCTATGTGAAACCGATCGGAGAAACCTTTAAGTGGTTCAGGGTGAGGTATCTTAATGTGCAGATGACACTCAGTTACATTTTTCTACCCTGGGCCTGGACCCATTATGCGATGCTTTGGAAGATATGACTCAGTATCTGGAAGCTGTCAGGGTTTGAATGAGGGGAAAAAACCCATCAGATTCATACTCAACCTGAAGAAGACAGAGTGACTCTTGATTTAGAGGTTTATTCCAGGGCTTTAAAATTGATGGAGTTATATTATCCCAGAAAAAGTAGGCAGTCACTCTAGGAGCTTCTGGACTCATGGATCCTGCTCACAGAGCAGGTAAAGGCTATGGCTAGAAACTTTGGCTGGTGCATCAGCTTTACCTGGAACAAGATGCAGCGAAGATGGTCATTTGTGCTCCATCATCTCTTGATTATTTTACGATAATTTGTTATATACTAGGCTATGGTTGAAAGTCATTTTAAAAGAATGCGGAAGAATGCATGCTGAATGGTCAATCACATTACTATAATATTGCATTTCTGCTGCAGAGCGGCACAGGTTACTAGTAATTTTTTGAGTATAATTCAAGATAGTGGTTATTACCTATAAAGTTCATTAGAGTTCAGGGACTGTATCTTAGTGATCGCCTTTCCCCATAGCTTCAGCCTTTCCTGCACATACAATTAGGGAGCTTCTGCTAAGAGTTGGGTATAGCATGAATGGGTCTAATGGTGGATAAGCTCCCCTCCTCTGGAATAGCTTGTCCCCTGAAATATGGGCTGTCCCCATACTCATGGATACATAGGTCCTCATGGATACATAGGTATAGTTATCCAACTATACCCCATAACGCTATTTTCCAGAAATCCATAATTTAGTCATTTATTTTTGTGGCTACTTTAATAATTATTCTTATTGTAACTTTTGAAAACTATCTGGAATCCAGTTGGTTTCCAGCGGCAGACTAAATCAAACAATCAGTAAGCATGCATATCAGTATTTTAAAAATGAGTCTCTTCTTCAAATCTTACCTGAGCAAGTGATACCGAAGTTCTTTTCCTCATCTCCAAGGAAGTCAAATTTACTTTCTCTCCTTTATGACTTGCACTGCATTTAAAGCAAGTCCATCTCATCTGTCCTGTTGTTTCAGTGCCACATTCCTTACTTAGCAGACAAACGGAATGGTACAAATGGCCACAACTGTTATAAAAATAGATCACATATATTACATTGTATCCGCATATAACATAAAATGAAATACAGTGGTACCTCATGATACAAACCCCTTGCCATACGAACAACCCGAGATACAAACAAGGGGTTCGGAATTTTTTTGCCTCTTCTTACGAACTTTTTCCATCTTATGAACCCGCCGCCGCTGCTGAGAAGCCCCGCCACCCGGCTGTCGCTTTTTGAAACAGCCGGGGGGCTTCTCGGCAACCTCCTGAACCCGAACGCCAAACCCGAACTTCCGGGTTCGGCATTCAGGAGGCTGCTGAGAAGCCCCCCGGCTGTTTCAAAAGGTGACAGCCGGGCGGCGGGGCTTCTCGACGGCCTCCCGAACGCCGAACCTGGAGGTTCAGCAAAGGTTCGGGTTCGGGAGGCCGCTGAGAAGCCCCGCCGCCTGGCTGTCGCTTTTTGAAACAGCTGGGGGGCTTTTCAGTGTCCTCCTGAACCCAAACGCCAAACCCGAACTTCTGGGTTCGACATTTGGGAGGCCGCCGAGAAGCCCCCCGGCAGTTTCAAAAGGTGACAGCCAGGCGGCGGAGCTTCTCGGCAGCCTCCCAAATGTCGAACCCGGAAGTTCGGCAAAAGTTCGGGTTCGGGTGGCCGCCGAGAAGCCCCGCCGCCCAGCTGTCACCTTTTGAAACAGCCGGGGGACTTCTCAGCGTCCTCCTGAACCTGAACGCCAAATCTGAACTTCCGGGTTCGGCGTTCAGGAGAACGCTGAGAAGCACCCAGCTGTTTCATAAGATGACATCTGGGCAGCGGGGCTTCTCGGTGACAGCTGAGCGGCGGCGTTTTTTTGCGGGGTTTTTTTTGTTGCAGGTATTAATTCATTTTACATTGTTTCCTATGGGAAACAATGTTTCGTCTTACGAACTTTTTGTCTTACGAACCTCCCCCGGGAACTAATTAGGTTCGTAAGATGAGGTATTACTGTACCTCATATCTTAAAATGTATAAGCAAATCTAAAAACTTTTTTACAACAAGTATTATCCTTCTAAAAAGCATCTTAATGTTTAAGCCATTTTTAGACATTAACGGTGTAATGCTGTAGTTCCTTGTTCAAAATTCCATGCAACTTCCTACCACATACATATGCAACAGAATGCACTCTTAAGGAACCTTCCTTCTACACTTATTGCTACTTCAGATAGTATCACTTTTAAAACCTTTATTATGATAATTAAGCCATGAGAATAATTCCAGAAGAGATTTGATTGTATTACTTATAGAACTATGATCAATATGTAATAACAACGATAACAACAACAACAGAGTTGGAAGGGATCTTGGAGGTCTTCTAGTCCAACCCACTGCTTGAACAGGGGACCCTACACTACTTCAGACAAATAGTTATCCAACATTTTCTCTAAAACTTCCAGTGTTGGAGCATTCACATGTTCTGCAGGCAAGCCATTCCACTGATCAATTGTTCTATCAGGAAATTTCTATCAGTAGGGAAACTGTCAGGACTGTTGTAATTGTCAGGAAATGTTGACAAGAATGGATAAAAGTCAAGTCTTGAAGGCATCTGAGATGGGCCCCCTCTTTGGAAGCAGGTCTTTCAAGAAATACACATTTACCCTAATATAATGAAAGCTGTTTGGAAACACGAGTTCCACCCTTATTGTGCTAAATTTCACTTTTCCTGTCCTCTACCCTGAAAATATGACATCATTTTCCTTTCCCAGTCAAGTATGTTACAACTTCTATTTTAATAAAATGGGGCACAACATTTTCCCCTATTGTCTTCTTCCACTAGAAACAGGAATGGTAATATTACTGTAAGAAGCCTGCTCTCTAATCATATTTAGTTTATCTCAGCTCTATGAGATAGGAGAATTTTTTGTCACCTGTTCCAGTGTATGAAAATGTTAAAGCAATTTTTATATTTCTTGCAATTCTTAGCAGATAGTGGCCACACAAGACTGTGCTTTATGATGACTAGGCACCCTTGCCCTTTCATTGTTGAAATTCAATTTTACAGGTCAAACTTGAAGAATTAGAATATTGTGCAAAAGTTCATTTATTTCAGTAATGCAACTTAAAAGGTGAAACTAATATACAGTAGTACCTCGGTTCTCGACCACAATTCGTTCTGAAAATGTGGTTGAGAACTGATTTGGTCGAGAACCGAATTAATTTATCCCATAGGAAATAATGGAAATGGATTTAATTGGTTCCCAGCCCATTAACTTGCTGGGAACCAATTAAATCTATTTCCGGCGGTTCTGGTGGCTTCCCTTCATCAGGTGACGTTCCCGACGCTGCTGCTGCTCCTAGAAGAGAAGCCGCCGCCATCACCGTGAAAGAAAAAGTTGGTGCAGCTGCCTGGAGGTAACAAACTGAACCGCTGAGGAAAGGAGCCCCCCGAAGCTGCCGGTATTGCAGCCAGCCCTACCCTTCCTGCAGCTTGGAGCAGTTAGATGGTAGAGACTGGGAGGCTGTTAAGAGGGCGGCCAGGAGGGGCGTGTCAGATCCCGACTCCCATTCCCTCTCACCCCATCCCCTCAGATCTTGTGGCAGCTGCTTTGCAAAGCTGCCCTGGTCGCACATTTCGGATAGTAAACAAAATTTTCTGTTCAGTATCCAATTTTTGTTCGGATACCGAAGCAAATTTTTGCAGAAAATTTTGTTCGGTATCTGAAATGTATGAAAACCAAGGCGTTCGAGAACCAGGGTACCACTGTATGAGGGAGACTTGTTACATGCAAAGCAAGATAGTTCAAGCCGTGATTTGTCATAATTGTGATGATTATGGGGTATAGTTCATGAAAAACCCAAATCCACCATCTCAGAAAATTAGAATGTTGTGGCCTGTCCGTGTCCTGCGTTGCTGGTCACGGATCCCAAGGATCAACAGACGGTTGTGACCCAGTACCCTAGGCCCATATACCTGGCACCTGAGTCTGATAGTGAGGAGGTTGGAGGGGATCTGGTATCAGAGGTTGAAAGCCAATCAGGGCTTTCTGCACCTCCTGAGATGCACACAAGTGACTCAGGAGTAGAGGAGGAGCCTCTTCTTGATGCTGGAGCATGCAGAGCTTCTAGAAGACAGGAGTGGCTAAGCAAGAGAAGGTCTCTGTGTGAATAGACCTGTAGAACAATTGACCACGACCTTAGGCTACTTAAGGCTTAGCCACATGACGCTTCAGTGCAGAAGTCAACTTTTGTTATGTTCCACTGTTCATTTGGACTTCTCTCTTGGATATTATTGTTTCAACGATGATTTACAAACTGCCAATGTGGACTAATTAGCTCCAGGCTTCCTGCCAACTCAAAATAACTCTGTGATTGAGATCTATCTGATCAAAGAAAATCTCTCTTTGGTTTCTGCTTGGACTATACTAATACTAATACTAATTAGCAGCTGGGACTGAACAGCCTAATCTCCTGATTTCCTGAACTTTTAAATCTAACCCCACTGTCCATAAAATATTAGAATTAAATGCTTAAATATTGTAAAATCAGTGGGTGTGGGCCTATTTCCTGTGGGGCTCGTTGCTGGGACAGAACATCTAGATACATTAAATTATTAGTGATATAGCAATAGAACACTATGTGTTCAGTATCAAAGTTTATTATCTTCATTAATTAGTAAATCTGAGCTCTCCAGAAGTCTTCACTCCTTTGAAAACCATTCATTGCTGAAGCTATTCACTAATCTAGACTTACCTGAAGACTACAATTTGATCACCAGTCTGTTGCCTTCTCTTGTACTGTTGCAAACAAATACAGCAATAATCTTGTTTGGGATTGAGTCCTCTAGTCATAGATGCTTTCAAATTACGTAAAGACCAGTGGAGATCGCGGTTAAGTAAGCTTGTTGTTGTCTCCAAAAGAGTCTAGCCAGGCAAAAGAATAATATGGAAATAAATTAAGTTCTTGCCACATTATATACATTTCACATGTAGAAAAAATATCTCCACATGAATATTAATACAAGACAGAAATCACACATCTTAATATAAATTATATGCTAGCCTACCTTCCAAGCAAGTTCACCATTTCTTCTGTATTACAAATCTTCCATACTATTAAATGCCTTTGATAGCATATTATCCCAATAGTTTAATTTTAAATTTTGAAGTACTGTATTCTAATGCTTTCTGATTTAATCTTTTGCCATTTTACCTTATTAGTTTAGTTCTAAAGCACTTGAATAATTTCCCCCCTTATAATTATATAGGAAACCTTATATATACCTATCTCACTGAAGATAAAAAATATAAAGAAAATAAGGGAAGGCTGAAAGGATACAGTATGGGGTAAGAAATCTCTAGTTGATAATTACTTACACACATGCAGAACAAATCAGTTTCATTTCCTATAATTTATATCTCTGTTGGTAGAGGCAGAGCACTGACAAACATCCTCCTAAATGGTACTATTTTATTTAAAATAAAATGTTACTAAAGACCTGAGGGTAAACAAATACCTTTTCCCTATAAATGGATAGCTTCATCCTTCTTAAGGAATTGAAGATGATGTAGTTGATCCACAGTTTAGGGGAATCTTAAATTAGTTCTTCACAAAAACAAGGATGCATTGCACCCAGATTCTTTTAAGTCTGATAAGTGAGGATAAAAACTAAAGACCCAGTTTATTTTGGAGAGGAAGAAGGAAGAGAAAGAGAGATGATATGGAAATAAAAAAGATGGAGAACTGGAAATTCTAAAGGGGATCTGTGCAAGCTTAACTCAACCCTATCCATTCCATTCAGGGGAGATAAAGATCCTCTCTCTCTCTCTCAAAAAAAATCATAAATATGTCCCAGACCAAATATTACTAGATAAAAAACAAACCTTCACTGATTAAATATTTCAGCTGATAGTAAAACTCATTAAAATATTTTAAGCAGGTAAGCAAAAAAATATATACATCTTATTTATTTAATGTACAGTATACAATTCTAACAATATAAAAATTAGTAAAGAATCAGGAAACTGCATTTAGGAACTGAATATGAAGTTTAATGAATTTCATATTTTCAAGGACAGCTTTTCAAATCCCAATTCAATGGCAAAAATAAAATACTCAGCTGAATATAACCTTGCTATAAGTGGCAAACAGACAACTAGGGTTTGAGAGAAATAATGGAGCCTTGCTTTTCTAAACTCTTGTTTTTGCTTTTAAAAATCTAACTACATGGCTATTTACAAAAAGGGAGATACAGTAGAAGTAGAACTGAATTCTGAAAAACTAGAACTTGTGAATGCAATTTGTTATTCTGATTGTATTGATGAACAGAAGATGGTAGGCAAAGTCAGAGTTCACTTCATCAAAGATGAAGATATCACCATGGTTTACCTTGAGATTATTTAATGTGAACACCCATATAATTGTTCACATCAAGACCCAGGATCAGCCCTGGGTATAAGCACATACTTAATGGTTCAGCCATTTATCATATAGAACTTACAAATGTGTAGTGATTTGCTTTAATTGGTGTCCAGGAAGAAGCGAGATGGAATTCACATAATTATGACTTATGAATTGGCCTAATTTACACTTAATGATCCAAATACATTCATCTGAACATGGCTATGTTACCAAATTTTACACTGCAGTTTTTCAAGTAAGTATGACATTGCAGCTCAAAATCTATGCAATTTTTGTGCATGAAACAAATGGGACAGCTTTGTGCAGAAAAAATCCTGTATTCTATAGAAAGCAAATAGACAATACAATATTAAGTGACAAGTTAATTAGTTGGTATTAGGTCTCTAACATTTTCTTGGTTAAAAGCTAGTAAGGAACAAAGAACAACAAAGTCTAAATATTGGACAACGGCAATTTTAAACAAGAACAAAAAAAAACCCCACCTTCTACTTACCTGCTCATAGTTAAAGCTGTCTAGCATACCCAGCACAAGACCCTGAATTTCTCCAAGTTTTCCTCTTCCATATACTGGATCCTATGTGAAAGTTATTAGAAGATTATCATCTTTAATTAAAACAGATAAAATGAAAGCTTGACTGTTAAATATTTTCCCTCTAACTACAATAAAACAAGTGTATCTCATATCTCTTATCCAATAAAACTGATAGAATGCAAGAAATAAACAGAGCTATAATTTCTAAAGCAAGTTCAGATTTTTTTCCCCCAACAAAAATATTTCCGTTTAAAAATCTGCAGAAAATAAATTGAAAAGGGGAGGGATTTGTGAAGAGAGATTAAATCTCCCTTCATGGATATACACGTGGTTTTCTACTAGTAAAGATTTTCTTAGAACACTAACACAAATAATACCCCATCAGAATGTCTATGGAGATTCTCAGTCATCCACATTATGATTGTCTCAAAGTTGTTTTTTTCAAGAGGCAGCTGGACTTTCTAATTTTTCCTTGAAGATGTTTTGCTTTTCAACCAAGAAGCTTCTTCGTTTCTTGGATGAGAGCTAAGAGCTGAAGACGCTTCTTGGTGGAGAAGTGAAACATCATCAAAGAAAATCCAGAAAATCCAGTTGCCTCTTGAAAAAGCAACTTTGGGACCCCATCAGAATATTTAAGATCCTGCATGAGGTCACCTTGAATTAGTTCTGCTGTAGACGAATTGCGTCAAAACTTACTTTGGGGGTTTTCTAGTCTCCAATGAACTTGCTTTACCAGAGAAGAGAAATGCCAAAGTACATTTCCTTTCAGAGGTATTTCCTTCCCAGATTCCCCAATGCCTTCAATAATGACAGAGCTTCTAGTATACCGCCTTCACTAGAAAAGCTGGGATACATTCATAGATGGATCGGCGCATGTTGAAAATAATTCATGTTGAACTGTACGGCACAATCAAGCTTCCTCACAAGAAATGTTTTACGACATTTTGTATTATGTCTGCAATATACATGGAATCTATCTTACAAATATTCTATGACCTAAAGCCCCCTATATGCTTTCAAAATGCCTTGTCGTTTGCTGCACCTTCTCCTCTCAGTGTACAACTTAGCGCTACAATATTAAGACATGGATAATTCAGTCTTATCGCTTGAACAAGTTCTTAAAAGGGGAGACCTATTTTTTTTCTTAGAAATGCATTATTTTTTAAAATTCCTGAGCATAAAACACGATTTAAGTATTGCCCACAAGATCGTATGCTGCAACGTCTTACCGGTCAATGACTACTTCAGCTTCAACCGCAACAACACAAGAGCACGCAACAGATTCAAACTTAATATTAACCGCTCCAAACTTGACTGTAAAAAACATGACTTTAACAATCGAGTTGTCGAAGCGTGGAACTCATTACTGGACTCAATAGTGTCAACCCCTAACCCCCAACATTTCTCCTTTAGACTATCCACGATTGACCTCTCCAGGTTACTAAGAGGTCTGTAAGGGGCGTACATAAGTGCACTAGTGTGCCTTTCGTCCCCTGTCCAATTGTCTTTCCTTTATCTCATATATCATATATATTTTCTTCCTTTCATGTATCTTCTCCTCTATTTTTACATATTATCTTTATATATATTACTTCATGTCTATTCTGTTCCATATGTATTGTGTATTGGACAAATGAATAAATAAAATAAATAAATAAATAAATAAATAAATAAATAAATAAATAAATAAAATATTCCAATAGCAATGAAGCTTTTTAAGGCTGGGGAGTGCGGTCATATCTGGTTTTAAATAGATACTTTCCATTCTATTTTTTTCCAGCATGCATAATTTAAAAGCAGCAACTTAGAAAGTACATCGTGCTGCAACCTATATAAATTATGGAGAACAACTGGGAAATCCGAGCTCTTAATGCAGCATGTACCTGATCCATGACACACAGCAAACTATTTTTATCTGCCAGATAGCCAACTACTTTTGGGAGATACTCTCCAAAAAGAAAGCATTCTCCAAAAGGATATGTCAAAGAAAAACATAGACTTACTAGAGAATTAAAGACAGAAAGATAAAGAAACAGCAATTTATGATATATTTTTGCATTTATAAATTGTTTCAAGCTTTTTAAAAAAATAAATACATAGTGTTAAATTGTTTGGTCAAGGTTATTATAGTACAGCATAGCAGGTAGCAGCACTAAGCCAAACTTTGCTGTTCTTGTAAAAACTAATTAAAATCAGAGCACCCCACAAAGGGCCAACCACTAGAAAACCTCAAGACTGTAAGACTTTTCCAAGTCATCAAAAAAGATCTTGGAAAAAGATCAGCAAAGCCTTTGATATGGTTCCACATAAAGAGCTGATAGATAAATTAGTGAAGATTGGACTTAATCCCTGGATAGTTCAGTGGATTTGCAGCTGGCTGAAGCGTAGGTATCAGAGGGTTGTTGTTAATGGCAAGTATTCTGAGCAGAGCCTGGTTACAAGTGGTGTGCCACAAGGGTCTGTTCTGAGTCCTATTCTTTTTAATATGTTTGTGAGTGACATCGGGGAAGGTTTGGTAGGGAAGGTTTGCCTATTTGCCGATGACTCTAAAGTGTGCAATAGGGTTGATATTTCTGGAGGTGTCTGTAATATGGCAAAAGATTTAGCTTTACTAGATAAGTGGTCAAAGCAATGGAAACTGCAGTTTAATGTTTCCAAATGTAAAATAATGCACTTGGGGAAAAGAAATCCTCAATCTGAGTATTGTATTGGCAATTCTGTGTTAGCAAAAACTTGAGAAGAGAAGGATGTAGAGGTAGTGATTTCTGACAGTATCCAAATGGGTGAACAATGCAGTCAGGTGGTAGGGAAAGCAAGTAAACAGTAACAAGCAGGAAGAGGGAAATTGTGATACCACTGTATAGAGTGCTGGTGAGACCACATTTGGAATACTTGGTTTAGTTCTGGAGACCTCACCTACAAAAAGATATTGATAAAATTGAACGGGTCCAAAGATGAATGACAAAAATGGTGGAAAGTCTTAAGCATAAAACTTATCAGGAAAGACTTAATGAACTCAATCTGTATAGTCTGGAGGACAGAAGGAGGGACATGATCGAAACATTTAAATATGTTAAAGGGTTAAATAAGGTTCAGGAGGGGAGTGTTTTTAATAGGAAAGTGAACACAAGAACAAGGAGGCACAATCTGAGGTTAGTTGGGGGAAAGATCAGAAGCAATGTGAGAAAATATTATTTTACTGAAAGAGTAGTAGATGCTTGGAACAAACTTCCAACAGACGTGGTTGATAAATCCACAGTGACTGAATTTAAACATGTGTGGGATAAATATATATCCATCCTAAGATAAAATACTGGAAATAGTATAAGGGCAGACTAGATGGACCATGAGGTCTTTTTTTGCCATCAATCTTCTATGTTTCTAAGGCAGTGGCAGACTACTTCCATATACTTAACAAGAAAATACTGAAGGTATTCACAAAGTCATCATTAATCAACTTAAAGGAAAGAGTTTTTGGGAAGAGTGGGAAATGAATCCGCAATAAAAAGCAAAGCAGCTGAATGAATCTTTTAAATGGCATGACATTAATTCACATTTCTGATGTTATACTGATCATTCAAGCCTTACTGGGATATTAAGCATATCATTCTAGGCATGTAGCTTTACAATATACATTAAAAAAATTTAAGGTAACAATATTATTTGCCACAACTCACCTGTAGAATTCTCTGCAAAATTAATGGAAGAGCAATGAATGTTGTCATGTTGTTCAATACTTGCATTGTCAAGTTCTTCAAATCTAAAGAACAAATATGACAATAAAACTCATAGCAATGAATTTGATTTAAGTCTGTAATTTTTGTCTCGATGGTGAATACAATTAATAGGAATGAAGTATGTGGCTAGTGAATTTTTCCTTTTGTGAATAATTCAATTGGAATCTCTTTAGTGTCTTAACTCAGAGGTAAGCAGCCTCCTTAGCAGCAAATAGCAAAGTTTTACAGGATCATGCAACACAAAAAATAATGTTAAATATTTAAAATCTAAAAGTTTTCAAAGATCTCATTACTGAGATTTGTGGAGCTTCACATGATAATGCTGAAAGCTGAAATCTTACCCAATTTCATTTGAGAACACAGGTATTTTACAAGGTGAGATGTTGGGTACTTTTAAAAACGTTTAAAATTAAATTTGCATTTAATGTTAGCATTTTACAGTGCCCTCATTTACCTACCTCACTTAATTGCATTTCAGATCAGTGATATTTTCAAAATAATTTCCCAAAATTAAAATTACCTTTGCAAAGTTAGACTAACTTAAATATTACTTAGGTGAGATGAATAATGCAGAAATTTGATAAATAAATAAACTCAATAGCTACATTGAAATGCAAAAGAAGATAGATCCAGAAACTTTACTGATGAAAAATGTTGTCAAAATGCTGTTCAAATTTCAAGTTATACTATGCTCAAATTCATGATTTTATTACAGAAAGGGAAAGGTATAGAAATGTTATTTAGAAATATACTGCTCAAAAAAATAAAGGGATCACTCAAATAATACATCCTAGATCTGAATGAATGAAATATTCTCAATGAATACTTCGTTCTGTACAAAGTTGAATGTGCACAACAGCATGTGAAATTGATTGTCAATCAGTGTTGCTTCCTAAGTGGACAGTTTGATTTCACAGAAGTTTGATTTACTTGGAGTTATATTGTGTCATTTAAGTCAGTGTTTCCCAACCTTGGCCACTTAAAGATATCTGGACTTCAACTCCCAGAATTCCCCAGCCAGCATTTGCTGGCTGGGGAATTCTGGGAGTTGAAGTCCAAACATCTTTAAGTGGCCAAGGTTGGGAAACACTGGTTTAAGTGTTCCCTTTATTTTTTTGAGCACTGTATATTCCTGATATTACATACAAGTGAATTGCTCACTAGCAAAACTAATTCACAGCTTTCTTGTTATTTGTCATTTTGTCTTGGCTATCTCTTGTTGGACAAAAAAGGAGACAAATATGCTTACATTCAGAGTAATGGGGTAGCAGTGCAGATCTTTGGGGTGACAACATTGCCTCTAGGAGCGGAAACCACAATGCCTAAAAACAAGAGGAATCTCAGAATTGCAGAAAAAATAACCTCCATCCGTTTTACGCACAATATCTTGGTCCTGCCCCTGGATGGGCCCAATGCCTGTATCTGCTGCAAAGCAGCACCAACACCACTATAAACCGAAAAGGACATAAGTACCTGGCTGCTCCTTGGAAAACAGACCTTCTCTCTCATCTAAGTGATAAATGCAAGGTATCTCCCAATGCACTGTTCCCGAATTGGGAGATGTTGCTACCATCATTTCCCAACCTCCCAACTTGCATTGCATAATGCACCCAGGACATTTTGGCTGCAGACAATCTCAACACAATTTCTCTGAGAAAATTGAACGGGTCCAAAGACGGGCTACAAGAATGGTGGAAGGTCTTAAGCATAAAACATATCAGGAAAGACTTAATGAACTCAATCTGTATAATCTGGAGGACAGAAGGAAAAGGGGGGACATGATCGAAACATTTAAATATGTCAAAGGGTTAAATAAGGTTCAGGAGGGAAGTGTTTTTAATAGGAAAGTGAACATAAGAACAAGGGGACACAATCTGAAGTTAGTTGGGGGAAAGATCAAAAGCAACGTGAGAAAATATTATTTTACTGAAAGAGTAGTAGATCCTTGGAACAAACTTCCAGCAGACGTGGTTTGTAAATCCACAGTAACTGAATTTAAACATGCCTGGGATAAACATATATCCATTGTAAGATAAAATACAGGAAATAGTATAAGGGCAGACTAGATGGACCATGAGGTCTTTTTCTGCCGTCAGTCTTCTATGTTTCTATCCCAGCCAACTTCACTGCTAACATTTCACAGCATACTTTTTGGAATCAGGTGTGGTAGGGCTAGCGATGCTGTCGTTAAAGTGCCCTGGGGAGGATTCTGCTCTAGAATATATAGTGTACAGTATTGTAGCGTAGCGTGGCAGAGTTTTCAATGTTTCTTTTTAAAATACAAATTAGCTTTCTCTGGGCTTTTTATAGGATAATGGAAGGCAAGTATTTCTAGTAGAGGAAAAAAACATGTCATGCGGTGTTATTTAAAAGACAGACTTCACACAGTTTTCTCTTCCACAATAATTGAGTGGGATTACCTTAATTCAGATTCTTTGCTTCCTACCTTGTGAATCCAGAATGTGAATTACCAACAATAATACATCAGAAAGACGGGGTTGCATTTATCTCAACAGGAAATATTATTATTGACTTTATAAAAAGAGTGATAGGAAAATAGATGAAATATGTGATGGTAGCTACAAGTCTCCTTCAATGTTACAAAAAAGTGGCTTTATGGGAAACAAATACATCCTTTTTTTAAAGTCAGAGTATAAGGGAATACTTACTTCTCGCTCCTGCTGGTTAAATTTGTGTGAATTCCTCTGGCAAAGTGCAATTGTTTTTGCTAAGGTACATTCAATATCTTTTAGTAGTTGTGCTGAAACTTGGATTAGAGACAGGCAGTAATTAGATATTATTTTGTATTTAAGGCAAATATATATATATATATATATATATATATTTAACTGGATTTATATGCTGCCCCTCTCCGAGGACTCGGGGCGGCTCATAGCATGTACAGAAAAACAGGGAACAATAATAACAATCCAATTATACCTTAAAAAACAATCTTAAAATTCTAATTAAAAATTATGAATATCATTCTTTCAGCAGTCAAACTAAGCATTCATCGGTCAGGGGGGAAGGTCTAAGGAACCCCAGGCCTGGCGGCAAAGATGAGTTTTTAAACTTTTTCGGAAGGCAAGGAGGGTGGGGGCAGTACGAATCTCTGGGGGGAGCTGATTCCAGAGGGCTGGGGCCCCCACAGAGAAGGCTCTTCCCCTAGGTCCCACCAGCCGACATTGTTTGGTCGACGGGACCCTAAGGAAACCAACTCTGTGGGACCTCACCGGTCGCTGGGATTCGTGCGGCAGAAGGCGGTCTCGGAGATAATCTGGTCCTATGCCATGTAGGGCTTTACAGGTCATAACCAACACTTTGAATTGTGTCTGGAAACAAATTGATAGCCAATGCAGTCCGTGGAGTGATGGTGAGATATGGGCATTTCTTGGAAGGCCCAAGACTGCTCGCACGGCTGCATTTTGGACGAGCTGAAGTTTCCGAACACTCTTCAAGGGTAGCCCCATGTAGAGAGTATTGCAGTAGTCGAACCTCGAGGTGATAAGGGCATATATAGAGAGAATAGTTTTAATCACATCAACAAGGAATGTGTGTTACATGTAATAGCTCTTTGGAAATGAGAAACAAAAATTAATAAATGTCTACAAAGCCTAGTCTTGATTCTGACCGAATAAGACAAACATTTAAGACAACATTGAATTTTGTTCAAAATGCACAAATAAATTACGGTAGTTTGGAAACTTACTTTTATCCCCAGAAGTCAGTGTTGAAAGCTTGCTTTGTAACCACTAAGAAAAAATATATTTTGTGTTATTTGAATTCACATGGCATTTTATAAGCTATCCCTAAGTATCTATTCTATTCCTCTCTCATTCACTAAGACTTCCACATTTTCCTCAACTTTTGTAAAAAGTTTTATTTTATTTTCAACTGTAATGGGCAGTCTCCATTTAGGTCGCTGACTATGCCCTCAGTATGAACTGCAATGACAAAGTGACAATTCATATATTTACACACATAATAAATCTAACAGGTCTTATAAACATATGTTTTCAATTTTAAAATTATGATCGGATGTGAATAAGAATGAGAATCATAAAGCTTCTAAAGACAAAAATCAACTTGGCATCTTAATTCAAATTTGGTTAATTCAAATATACATTACAGCTTAATTAAAATATACATTAAATCCAATGAATTCTAGATTTTTTATGCATTGACCACCCACAATATTATTTTTTGATTCGGCTTAATTTTTTTTCTAAATAAAAAGAAAAAAAATCCCCTTTGCCATTTCACAGTGAAGTTTCCACTCTTTTATACCTCAAGCATAATTGAGAAGGCACCAG
Source organism: Erythrolamprus reginae (assembly GCF_031021105.1). NCBI lineage: Eukaryota > Metazoa > Chordata > Lepidosauria > Squamata > Dipsadidae > Erythrolamprus > Erythrolamprus reginae. The sequence goes on along the minus strand of NC_091954.1, from coordinate 72,229,798 downwards.
GAATGTCATCTTTCTTTTCAAGCAAGTAAGAAGAAGCCTCATGGAGCTGATATTTTTGGGTGACCTGCATAAAATACCAAACATTAATTTTAGCTATTTGTATGCAGAAAACATTCACTATTTGGATATCTTGGTTCACCTCCGGGTGGATAAAACCTCGTCTCCCTCATTTTGCTAAGCTAAAAATTTCTTGCACAATTAACCTTCTATATTTTTCATTACAGTAGAAGAAAGAGAAGTGAATTAAAGGGAAGGAATTTCAGATGCAAGGTAACAATTTACAAAAGCTTAGATCATCCTGATCCCTTTTCAATTGGTTTTTTTTTTTCATTTTTCATGAATGAGGGTAAATATACATGTCCCACAATAGTGTTGCAGTTTCCAATCTAGGCCCATCACCGAGACCAGAGGTTTTGTCTTTCAGGCTTTTGGGCTCATACTGGAGCCCATCCTCCAGGAATTTCTCTCTGGCAGGATGGGCTCCAGTACAGTATATGAATCTGACAGCTTGAAAGACAAAACCTCTGGTCCCACTGACTGAACCTAATGAAGGTGTGGCAAACCTAAACTGCATGCAAAAGTGTGTGTGTGTAGACCAATATACGATCATGGGCAAAAAAGATATTAGAGGAGACAATGTGTGTACTAAGGAAGGGAGGAATAACAACAAGGGAGAGAAAGTAGTGATAGGTACACCCAAAGTACTGCCTCGTAACCCTACTCTACTTGCTGGGGAGAGAAAGATAAAGAAGCAACAGCAATTCCATCTGTTTACATGACTAAGCTAGCAACAACAAAGCTATTTACAGGAGGGAGGGAAGGGTGTGGGCCTGGGACATGGGTAATGATCAAATTAAGCAGCATTATATAAAATAAACTATGTCTTCAATGGGGATTTTAATACTCTGATGACGTTAGTAGAGGACTAAAGAAAGCTTAGTAATTTTAGTAGTTTTTAATAAATTTTAAACGTTCCAGAGATTGCGATGGCTGTTGCTTCTTCATTTACCAATACACCTGGAACTTGCATTTTTAGGACAATTTTAGGCATGAAAATCTATGAAAACATACATATACAGTACAGTATACATATACATACATATATGCATACATACATATATGGAAGTTATACAGAACTCTGTAATATGTACCAACAATTTCTACTGTCTTCCCCCTTATAATTTCAGATGCCTATCTTCATGATTCAGTAGTTGTTGCTTCCTGAATTGTAACAGTTCTACATTTCACTGCCATAGAAATAGAATAAGATTTTGAAGCAAAAAAGGGATCACACCTTGAATGGGCAAAGTTCTTGCTAAAATTACCAGTATACCAAGCTAAATGATGGTAATCTAACAAGTGCCTGTATAGACTTTTTGACAATTTAGATTGTCGGATTCTGCTGAAGTTACATTGGCTTGGGAATGTCTTACTTAAAAAGATTTAGCTGTAAACTAATTCAAATTAGCATAGTGAGGGAGTAGGTCTCAACTCAAAGGTTGCAGGGTTTCCTTTTGCCTAGTGGTAAACATCCACCTTTTACAGATGAATATCTGAATTTTGCAAGTCTATATATGTACACTGATGCAAACAAGCTTAGTTTCCAGAAAGGCTACTATGTAGGATTACTAGAGGAGCTTGATAATGTTGAGTTCCAACTTCCATAGACACTTCCCACATACATGAGACAACATAATAGTTTTGAGAGAACGATCCTACGTAGCTTCTGCTCTGTCAATCTCACACTACTCCCAAGAGCCTACAAAACTTTTGCCAGACCCATCCTTGAATACAGCTCATCTGTCTGGAACCCATACCACATCTCGGACATCAACACCCTTGAAAACGTCCAAAGATATTTCACCAGAAGAGCCCTTCACTCCTCCACTCGAAACAGAATACCCTATGAAAATAGACTAACAATCCTGGGTCTAGAAAGCTAAGAACTACGGTGCCTAAAACACGATTTAAGTATTGCCCACAAGATCATATGCTGCAACGTCCTACCGGTCAATGACTACTTCAGCTTCAACCGCAACAACACAAGAGCATGCAACAGATTCAAACTTAATATTAACCGCTCCAAACCCGACTGTAAAAAATATGACTTTAACAATCGAGTTGTTGAAGCGTGGAACTCAATAGTGTCAACCCCTAACCCCCAACATTTCTCCCTTAGACTATCCACAATTGACCTCTCCAGGTTCCTAAGAGGTCAGTAAGGGGCGTACATAAGTGCACTAGTGTGCTTTTCGTCCCCTGTCCAATTGTCTTTCCTTTATCTCATATATCATATATATTTTCTCCCTTTCATATATCTTCTCCTCTATTTTTACATATTATCTTTATATATATATTACTTCATGTCTATTCTCTTCCATATGTATTGTGCATTGGATAAATGAATAATAATAATAAAAAAGATGTAGTAGAGATGAGACCCACTATACTCTATTAACTGCGTAAAGAAATATAATTGTGCAGCAGTGTAAAATAATGTCATTGATTTTAGTAGTACAGTAGTCCCTCGCTATACCGCGCTTCACCTACTGCGGCTTCACTTCATCGCGGGTTTCTGAGGAAGCCGATCGGCAGATTTAAACAGCCCGCCGAACTCGATCGGCAGGTTTTTTTAAAAAAAAAAAAATCTAAAATTGTAAATACTGTATTTAAATACTGTATCTAAAATAAATACTGTGTGGGAAGGGTTTATAAACACTTAAAACAATGAAAACTACCAAACAATTACAATATAAATACTTAAATAAGTACTATCAGTCGATAAATTCCCCATCGCGGATTTCACCTATCGCGGCCAGGTCTGGAACGTAACACCAGCGATAGGTGAGGGACTACTGTAGATCTTACAAAACTGAATCTAATTTCATCCTATTTATACACGTTACCTGAATTGTCTCTTCCAGTCTATAGGACTCCAGGAACTTCAAAGTCTCTAAGACTTGTTCAGCATCAAACCGGCACAGCAAATCAATAAATTGTTCGGTAACAGAGGGAGAAAGCTGAAGCAAATCTTGATTGATACCTTCCCTGAAATAACAAATATTTCTTAATATTAGTTACCAACTTATCCTAAACACTTCAGATACAGATATTGTGATAAAATACTTAAAACCACATTGAAACATATTCATGCGCAGAGAAAGTCTTTATTAGAGTATCCATAATTTTTCATATGAGAATATGGAAAATATATATAAAATTTCTTTCTCATCCCTATGGGTGGTATGTGTCTTCCTCATTCTTTGCCAATTACCATGGGTTCTGTGTAGTATTTAAATTTTTCCTAGCTGTGCACACTTCTGGAGAGAGAGCCTTGATGCCTGGGGTCTGTTGGAGCTACTCTTCTTGTTTAGGAATCACAGCTTTGAGAGCTGCTACTATTTACTTTCCATACCTTCTCTGTGGCGGCCCCGACCCTCTGGAACCAGCTCCCCCCGGAGATCAGAACTGCCCCCACTCTCCTTGCCTTTCGTAAAGTTCTTAAGACCCATCTCTGCTGTCAGGCATGGGGGAACTGAGACATCTCCCCCGGACCTATACAGTTTATACATGGTATGTTTGTGTGCATGCTTACTTTTAATAATGGGTTTTTTAGTGTTTTTAAAATTATTAGATTTGTTCTTACATTGTTTTTGTTATTGTTGTGAGCCGCCCCGAGTCTACGGAGAGGGGCGGCATACAAATCTAATAAATAATAAATAATAATAATAATAATAATAATAATAATAATACCCCCTCTAGTTCTACCTTTGGGCCCAGGCACTTCTACAATGTCTTTCCTGATACTGCTGATACCACTATATCTGTCACTATTCCTGGTCCTTGTTTATTACCATGAAGTACCTTCCTGTCCATTTGGATCAGAAAGCTCCACAATATAGTAGCCCTATTACTGTCCATGACCCCCACCCTCCCAATCTGAATGGGAAGGTCTAGCCCAGTGATGGTGAACCTATGTCACGGGTGCCACAGGTGGCACGTGGAGCCCTATTTACTGGCATGTGAGCCGTTGCCCTAGCTCAGCTCCAATGTGCATGTGTGTGCCAGCCAGCTGATTTTTGGCTCACACAGAGGCTCTGGGAGGACGTTTTTAGCTTCCAGAGGGCCTCCGGGGGGATGGGGGAGGGTGTTTTTATTCTCCCCCAGCTCCAGGGAATGGCAAAACACGAGCCTAGTGGTCCAACCAGAAGTTGGGAAAAAGGCTGTTTGTGGCCTCTAGAGGGCCTCCAGGGGCCGGGGGAAGCTTTTTTCATCCCCCCCAGGCACTGAATTATGGATGTGGGCACTCACGCATGCGCAATAGTGCACACACATGCTCTTTCGGCACCCGAAGAAAAAAAGGTTCACCATCACTGATCTAGCCTGGTCTATGTTTACATAGAAACATAGAAGACTGACGGCAGAAAAAGACCTCATGGTCCATCTAGTCTGCCCTTATACTATTTCCTGTATTTTATCTTAGGATGGATATATGTTTATCCCAGGCATGTTTAAATTCAGTTACTGTGGATTTGCCAACCACGTCTGCTGGAAGTTTGTTCCAAGGATCTACTACTCTTTCAGTAAAATAATATTTTCTCACGTTGCTTTTGATCTTTCCCCCAACTAACTTCAGATTGTGTCCCCTTGTTCTTGTGTTCACTTTCCTATTAAAAACACTTCCCTCCTGAACCTTTTTAACCCTTTAACATATTTAAATGTTTCGATCATGTCCCCCCTTTTCCTTCTGTCCTCCAGACTATACAGATTGAGTTCATTAAGTCTTTCCTGATACAGATATTTCTATACATAATGCCAGTGATTTGGTTATACCATTCAATATATGCTATTCCTGTCTGCATTATACATCTGCTACTGAAGCACTCATAGCAGCACAAGAATCATGGGTCTACCACACTATGTGCTGGGCTGTTTCCAAGGCCTCACTGCATAGCCTGCACTCCAGATCTTGTCTGGTGTGGTAAATCCCTGCTCCTATAGTTGTGGTGCTTAATGCCTGTTCCTGTGCTGTTAGCATCTGTGCTTCAGTGCTGGCTTTTACTCCAGTCCTTTCCAACCATTGGAAATATTTCCCAATGTCAGACACCTCATTTACCTGTCAAGAGTACATCCCATGCACAATCTTGCCTTGCTGGGCACTTACTCTGCTTGGACTTCATCCTACATCTGCTGTTGTCCCAGGCATTCTTTCAACATTCATATTTGGGTCCTGTCTTACTGATGGACTCCTGAATGCTCTAACGACAATGCCTTTGACACTCATCAGCCCTTACCTGCTCTCTCTGTGGATGGTATATAACTTCCAGTTAGGTCCCACAGAGTTTGCCTTCTCCGGGTCCCGTCGACTAAACAATGTCGTCTGGCGGGACCCAGAGGAAGAGCCTTCTTTGTGGTGGCTCCGACCCTCTGGAACCAGCTCCCCCCAGAGATTAGGATTTCCCCCACCCTCCTTGCCTTTCGTAAACTCCTTAAAACCCACCTCTGCCATCAGGCATGGGGGAATTGAAACATCTCCCCCTTGCCCATGTAATTTTGGTGTATGATTGATTGTATGCTTGTTTTTTTATATATTGGGGTTCCTTTTGTGGACCTTTTAGCTTAAAACTGTAATTTAGATTGCTAAATATTAGATTTGTTACTAAATATTAGATTTGTTACCATTGTTGCGAGACGCCCCGAGTCTGCGCAGAGGGGCGGCATATAAATCCAATAAATCTAATCTAATCTAATCTAACTGTTGGACTAAGTATGGAAGCCTCCATACATTGTGAGGAGCTTCCAGATCTTCACGTTGTTAGCCTCCCTGTCCTCCTTTGACCAGCTCACTATACTGGCAGGTAACTGATGACTGATGACATGGATCTGTAGCATTTTTCTTACTTACAACCTTACCTTCTCCAATATATCCCTGCTCAGTTGCCTGTCTCAGAAACTGAGCTGAAATTAGCACAATGGATAGCGGCAACATCCATTCATAGAAACAACAGATAGATGGCTTGATAAAGGCTTGGCCACTCTTTAAAAATGCACAAAAACATAGGTGCAGAAGAAAAAAAAGGAGAGAACTTGATATATGGAATTGAATTTGGAGTGCTTGCATTGTGAAAGTCTGTAAGATTGAGAAAATAGTATGACTGGCTTCTACTGATTTCTCTAAAACCGAGAAACCCAACAATTTGGATTGTTAAATTATGTACAAAAAAAGAAAAAAAGACAGCCAAATAAGAAGAAATCAAAGCAAATTGTGACTTAATTGCAATTTTGTTCAGGCAAACATAATAGTTGTATTTTAATGAAGTGACAAAGTAATATAGATTGATTTTTAAATTACTATAGACTTCACTAATTGGACATCTTCCAGGTACGTTATAATTACAATATCTAAATTCCTAGCAATAGACATACTCTTTGCTATTGTTTGAGAAAAACTTAATAATGAAGATATTAAGAACAAAAGATATTCCCAAGCAAAAATCTGCCTTCACTTCAGTGTATACATTATTTTACTAAAACAGATTTCATTCTAACAGCCTGTAATCTTTGTAGCAGGGAATCTAATGACAGACCAAAAAAAAAGCCTCTTGTGATGTATCTATACTGAAAGGAATGGAATTACAAGGAGATTAGTTTGCGAGATTTAATTTGACTGAAAATCTGTTTTAAACTAGACATAAATTGAAATGGGCAAGGGAGAAATCTATAGGATTGCCTTGGTACTTTATATAAAGAAAGCCACGGACATTTTTGCCTATGACCAAATAGTGGTTATATAATCTCTTACAGGTATCTCCCACAGCTATGATGGCGCACTTATGACACATGTGCCAGAAATGGCACACAGAGCCCTCTCTGTGGGCACCTGGACTGTCACCAGCTGGTATTCACTGCAGTGGTAAACAGCCTGGAAACGGACAAAAACCAGGCAATTTTCTGGCCTTTTGGGGTCATTTTCAGACTGTTTTGAGGAGATTTTCAAGTCATTTCAGCTGTTTTCAGGCTATTTGTCAGGCCAAAACAGCCTTGAAAATGGCCCCCAAACCAGCCTAAAAACAGTCCCCAAATGGGCCATTTTCTAGGCTGTTTTCTGGGCCATTTTGGGGGCATTCCTGGAGCCCGAAATGGTCCCAAAATGGCCTGAAAACAGTCAAAAAATGGCCTGAAAATGTCCGAAAAACTGCCTGAAATGGCCAACAACAGCAAAAAAAAAAGGCATGCATGCACCAGTCAGCTGGTCTTTGGGTTTCTGGCACCCTGGCAAGCACACATGCATTAAGCATTATGGTTTGGACACTTGGTGCAGAAGAGGTTTGCCATTACTGTCCCACAGTATTAAGGATCCCTGTAACAAAGAGTACAGTAGAACCCCGACTTACGAGACTAATTGGTTCCGGAAGGAGGCTCGTAAGTCGGAAAGCTCGTATGACAAAACATTGTTTCCCATAGGAAACAATGTAAAGTCAATTAATCTGTGCAACAACAAAAAAAAACCGCTGCCGCCGAACGCGGAAGTTAGCGTTCGGCTTCAGGAGACAGCTGCGAAGCGGCGCGCGTGTTTTAAAACGTGGCAGCCGGCCTGGGGGGCTTGGGGGGAAGCCCCCGAGCCCCCCAGGCCGGCTGCCACGTTTTAAAACACGCGGGATACGAGCGCCAAGGAGCTGTCTCCTGAAGCCGAACGCGGAAGTTAGCGTTCGGCTTCAGGAGACAGCTCCTTGGCGCTCGTATCCCGAATGTGAGCTCGGGAGGCGAACAAAAATGTCGCTCCCCTCCCAGCTCTTATGTCGAGTAGCTCGTAAGTAGAGCTGCTCGTATGTCGAGGTTCCACTGAGAGCCAATAGCACCCCTGACCAATGTTCCCTCTAATTTTTTCCGCGGAAAAAAGTATAGTGTCTGAGCGGCAGTCCCTTTGGGTCTGGGCGGCATAGAAGTATAAATAAATAAATAAATAAGTAAGTGAGTGAGTGAGTGAGTGAGTGAGTAAGTAAGTAAGTAAATAAATAAACAAACAAACAAGAAAAAAATTCCCTTCTTTTTTATTAAAAGAAATTAATAATAAAACAAAACCAAAATCTATTACTATTATTACTATCTTCTCTTTTTCTATCCCTGTCTCCTCCCCCCTTGTGTGTGTGTGTTTGGGCATGTGTGTGTGTGTGTGTGTGAAAACTCTTGAACCATTTCCAGTAACAGGTGAGGGCTATTGGAAATGGTTCAAGAGTTCACGCACACACACACACACACAAATGGCTGGGATTTTTTTTCTCTGTTATTATTTGGGTGCTTTTTACCATATGCTTTAAATCAAGAGTCATTTCTCTCTCTTTCTCTCTCCCCCTCTTGCTCTCTCTCGCTTTTTCTCACTTTCTCTCTCCCTCTTTCTATGTCGCTCTGTCTGTTGCTCCCTTTCCTTCCACCCATGTCTACTGCCGGAGCTTCCCCGCCCCCCCCCCCCCGCGGGCTGGCAGGGGGATGGGGAGCGCGCGCCTGTGGAAAAGGGTGCACGGGGGGTATTTTGGGGTGCGTGCATGCGCATGCACGCAGCTTACAGTGAACAGTGCCCCTGACACAGGAATAATTACAAATGGCTTTATGAGATGTTTTCTGTTACTTATCAAATTTTGATAGTGCCTTGTATGTTAAAATCAAGTTCCACTGCACAATGAGATGAAACTAACTCTGCAATAGTTGTGATCTATTATACAACAGCCATTTATAGTAAAACTATATATGAAGAAAGTGATATGTGACTGATTTTTCTTTCCTAGTGGCATGTATGATGCGATATTTATACTTTATCAAAAATAAAACTGCTTCTATACCCCATTGTAGTAGTATGGAAGAGAGGGGCGGCATACAAATCCAAATAATAAAATAATAAATAAATAAAAATAAATTTGTTACTATTGAGATTCCTGAGAAAAATCAATTGATTTCACTATTAAAGTGGGCCCAAGGATCAAAGAAACTGGAAGGCAGATTTGTTTAAAGATTCCTTGTAGATGGAATATTAATTAATGATAATCATCATCAGATACCACAAAAGTCCAATTTATTTGATAAAATGCCATTCTAAGCCACAAATTTGTTTCTTCACAATAGGATTTTTTTTTAAAGCAAGTATATACGTTACAGCCAAATACTAATATAAATAAAGAGATTTCAGGGGTTAAAATGTATACATACCTTGGATCAAGGAGACTTTTCAAAAATTGAAAAAGCAAATGTTCATCCTGACAAGAAAAGACAGGAAAGCAAAGTGAACAAAGTGTTTAAGATTCAACTATTCTTAACATTTTCACAGATTTAGTGATTCAGTCTGCTTATGATTTCCCTATAAATTTGATATACAGGTAAATCCTCAACTTACGACAGTTCCTTTAGTGACTTTTCAAAGTTAACAGCACTGGAAAAAAGTGACCTTTGACCTTTTTTTCACAATTACAACCTTTGGAACATCCCCATGGTTACATGATCAAAATCCAGATCCTTGGCAAATTGACTCGTGTTTATGGTGGTTGCAGGGTCCTCGGGTCACGTGTTCGCCTTTTGTGACCTTCCGACAAGCAAAGTCAAGGGGAAGCCAGATTCGCTTAACGACCATGTTACTAACAAATGCAGTGATTCGTTTAAGAAGAAAGGCTTACGAAAGAAAGAGATTTAACAAGAAAGTGCAAAACTCCCTTTAAAAATGTTTCACTTAGTAACTAGAAATGTTGGGCTCAATTGTGGTCATAAATCGAGGACTACCTGTCTTTGATCTATTATGAATATGAATGACATTCAGCAGTTATAGAACAGAATATTCCAAAAGCATTAAATCCATTTAATATTCACTGGCTAAAGATAATAACATGTCTAGATTAAAAAACAGCTGCTTCTACAAGCACATTACATTATTCAACATCCTCAAGCTATTTTAAATTGGTACAAACAGCAGGTATTCAAATATATGGCAGCATAACTCAGGCTTCCTATTACAGCCACTGCCTGTCACAAAACACCTGAATACTGTTGGGAATTCTGGAATATATGCAAGAATATGTTCAATCTTGCACTCTGTGTGTCCCCTACAATGTGTTTAATCTTCCCTAAAGATTACATTATGTATCAGAAGAAAGCAGACCTATTTTAATGCAACTTGTTTGCTATGGCCAATGGAGGAAAACCAATAAGCTTCAATCTATCAGCCCATTAGAAAAAAAACCCACACTCTTTTTAATAAATTAAGGGTAGACTTCTTTTAAATATCTTCCTGCCAATTCCAGATACAAAATCTTGTTGCAGAGATTGAAATTTTTAAGAAAGCAGCATGATCTTACATAATGACAATTTTGCAAAATTGATTTCTTATACACAGTAGAACCTCTAGATACGAGCTGCTCCACATGCGAGTATTCCAAGTTACGAGCCGTGACGCGAGCAAAATTTCTGTTCTATACCCGAGCTCAAATTTGGGATACGAGTCGAGCTTCCCCTAGGTGGCGCAAGAATCTCCTTGCTTCTAGTTATTTCGGCGCGAAAAACAAAGTCTAAAGGCATTTGTGCGAGATGCGAGTTGATCGACTTACGAGCTTGGGTCTGGAACGAATTAAACTCATATATCGAGGTACCGCTGTAATTTGGGACAGCTCTTCTCAGAAATTATAGCAATAGCAATAGCACTTAGACTTATATACTGCTTCACAGTGCTTTTTAGCCAGTGATGGGCTACCAAAATTTTTACTACCACAATGTGGTCGTGGCTTATGCATTTTATTTCAACATCTTTCAGTGCAAATTGAGTGTTCTGGGGCGAAGCTCCATTTTCGCTACCCCACCGCATTCCCGCCATCCAGGCAATAGCCCACCCTAGTTTATAGCGGTACAGAGTCAGCATATTGCCCCAACAATTTGGGTCCCCATTTTTACCAACCTCGGAAGGATGGAAGGCTGAGTCAACCTTGAACTGATGAGACCTGAACTACCAAATTGCTGGCAGTCAGTGATCAGCAATACTTACCTAATTATGTTTAAATATGTTTATTAACCCCATGTAGTGCCCAGTTGACTGAGCAACCTGTATTATTTAATTAATCTTTGAATTATATTACTTGACTGCATTGTTTACATGTTCTGTCTTGCAATGATTGCTATTTTGGGTGTTACAATTCTTTGGGTTTAGTCTATGGCATGTTTCTTGACTGCTTGTTCCTTTATTGTCCCAAATATGTTTTCTTTTCACCTAGGAGGCAACTGGACTTTCTTGGGTTATTGTTTTTTTTTTTTTAAGACGTTTAGCTTCTCATCCAAGAAGCTTCTTCAACTCTGACAGGATAGTGGGGAATGGAAGGATTTATATTCCTTGCAAAATAAATAAATCTACTATAAATCCACTAACCTGTCAGAGCAGAAGAAACTTCTTGGATCAGAAGCGAAACGTCTTCAAATGAAAAAAACAAGAAAGTCCAGTTGCCTCCTGAGAAAGCATCTTTAGGACAACCATGACCTGGATGGCTGAGAATCTTTATAGTAGCGGTGTCAAACTCATGACATCATGGTAGTGTCACATGATATATCGGGAATTTCCCCCTTTCTAAACCGGATGTGGGCGTGGCCAGCATGTGACGCATCTGGCCTGCGGGCCACAAGTTTAACAGTTTTGCTCTGCAGGCTTGTTCCTTTATTGTTAATGACTGATCCTAAAAGACTGAAATGATCCACAATTCCTATATCTTCAGTCACTTCTAATGCTGGTTCCTGTTGCCATTGGTTGGTATTCATATTTAATTTCTATTTTTCACCGTCAGAATAGAGTCATCAGCATAGCACAGACAACTGACGTTTTTTCCTCCAGTTTCAAAACCACACTGATTTTCCCCCCAACCCCTTATTTCACATTTACTGTATAGTTGAATAAATAAAGTGAAGAGCATAAAGCCTTGTTTCATTTGTTTTCTAACCTGGAGCCAGTCTGCTTCATTGTGTTCTATTGCGGCTTCCTGACCTTGCTTTTTTTTTAAAAAATCATTGGCAGTCTCTTTTCACACATGTCTTTACAACTTCTTTAAATTCATTCCAGAGTTTTTATTGTACTCAATCAATGTAGCTTAGGACTTCAAAACAACTCCAGATGTACTCTTTAAAATGCTCAACATCATATTGTGTGTGGATAGGCTTTCTTCTTCTTTAGCTTATCTTGGAATTTACATAAGTAGTTTAGGATCTGTTCTGCAGTCAGCACCTGGCTATGTGTGACACTATATCAGAATTTTTCCATCTCCATTTAGCAATAATATGCTTAATTTAATTTTTATGTATCTTAGCTGGCGATGTCCATATATACGGGCAATTGCTTTGGTTACTTGAGGGCTGTATCAGCTATGGAGAAATCGTTGGAATTGTAGAAATTAGTAAATTGTTCTCTTGCATCATTTTGGTTTTCTAATCCATATAATCCATCTACATTTTTCTCCCAATATTTCCAACTTTGGTATTTCAGTCTCCAGTCATATGAAGCCCACCTTGTTAGCATATTCTGTTGATTTCAAACTGAAGAAAAGCACTAAGCACAGAGACATTCCATTTATTTAACTGGCACTGTAGTTATGATTTACCAAAGTAAATTTAATGCAATGTCACAACACTGAGGCTACACTATTAATTTTATTCTGCAATAACTGAAATATATAATCCAAAGTGTAGGAAATTTGCATTCATTTCTTTAGAAAGTGGTATTTTATGTTACTGGTGGAATTCCTCTTGGTTTAGTGTTTGACTAAGAATGAATTTGGATTATTGAAAATCAGTAGCGCTACAGAAGCACAGAAAAGGGTGAGTGGGAAAGGGATTTTAATTCATCTGACATATTTGCAAACAAATTATTGCAACTTCTTTAAAAAGAGCTGTAGGGTGATTTTGATAGGCAATCTGCTTGATTTTAACAGAAATGGATGAATCTGGATTTATTGAAACTGGCACAGTAAATCAAAATTTTAAAACCTGACCTTTGGTAAATGATGCAGATTTCATAGAACAGAAGTACTATGTGTAGAAATAGATAAATCTAGGAATTGTTAATGAATTAATTAAGTATATTGTCATGGCCAAATGTTTCTGCTTTCACAACAAATCTAAGAGGAAGTCAAAAGGATGGTTATAAAAAGAAATCTAAATAACAGTGCAGCGGTACGTCTACTTACGAATGCCGCTACTGACGAACTTTTCGAGATACGAACTGGGTGTCTAAGATTTTTTTGCCTCTTCTCCCAAACCATTTTCCATTTACGAACCCGAGCCTGGGTGTGTGCGCATGCACTCTCTTACTGACGCAGGGATTCCCCTGCCTTGTGACTGCCGCCGGCGGGAATTCCCCTTTGCTTGCTGCCGCCAAGCATCTGTCCTTGCTGCCACCAGGATTCCCCATTGCTTGCGGCAGCAGTCCGGAAGTGGAGAATCCCAGCGGCGGCAGCAAGCAAAGGGGAATCCCGGCGGCGGCAGGCAAAGGGAAATCCTGGAGGCAGCAAGAACAGGCTCCCTGGCTCTTACTCCATGCTTGGCACCCACTTCCTCTGGGGGAGTCCCTTCGAGGTGCCCAAAGCAGCTGGCTTTAATTCCTCCTACCTTCCATCCCCATGGACCCTTCTTGACACCTCCCCGCCAATTGCCGAGGAAGAAGAGAGTGGATGGCAGAAGGACAGGAAAAGGAGCTCCTCGCATGTCGTTGGTCGGCCAGTCCAATGAACAGTGGCAGCACGCACACACACACACCAAACTCCTCACCTCCCTGCAGGCTGGAGAATTGTCTTAATTGGAAGAAGGAGCGGCAGAAGGAAAAGCGGAAGTGAGGAGAGACACACACCCTCCTCCTCCTATTGATCCCACTCCCCACAAAACAAACAAGAGGCCCAAAAAAGTGAAAAGGCTTCTTGATCGGTGGGGGGAAGAAGGAGGAGGAGGCGGAATGAACCCTGCACAGCCAGACCCAATTCTGCAGCATGACCTCCCCTTCCTAACTACATGGCCGAATCTCTTCTCCTGCCCCCCAGCTTCAGAGGCAGTTTAATGGCTTTTTCCCCAAACAGCTTTGCAATCACTCCTACCCAGCCTATGTGGAAGCCAGGTTGAAGGGAAACCCCACCAGCAGCTGTCATGGGGCGGGGTGGGGAGAGCAAGGTGGTGGAAGAGGAGATCACCGGCAGGGAATGCAGGCTCGCCCACCACCACGCCAGGTGTTGCACAGAGGTGAGAGCAGGAGGGCGCAAGGCAGAGTTTATCCCAGCCGGGATTCCACTTTGCCTGCCGCCGCAGGGATTTCCCTTTTGCTTGTCTTAACGCTGATCGTCCAGATCCATTTGTAGAAATCTCATGCTCTTCTCCTTAATTTTCTGCCACTTCCACCTCCACCCTTTTCCCGCTGGGACACAAGCCACCTTGGCATTCCGCCCTGGGCATCGGTTACACTTCCTGTCCAGAAGGAAATAAACCCTGCATTGTGCCTTCCCGCTCTCATCTCCGCGCAACACCTGTGCTGCTTGGACAGGAAGTAACATTTAACAAGATCCAAGGGAAGTAGAAAGATCAATACACAAGACATAAATATCACTTGAAGTTAGCTTCAAGCGCAGTTCTCCTAAAGGCATTTCATGATGCTATGGATTTTAGCAATATTGTACTACATCTGAGCTCATTTTATGAACTGGTCTGTAAGTGTTTTATGGAATGGAAGGAGCTGAAATTATGGTTAATACAGAAGCAAGTGGAAATTTTTTTTTTACTGGCTAGCCAATAAAAGGATTCCCTGCCTTTCTTTAGAATGAAAATAGAAGGAAGGAGGGAAGGACAGAAATGTGAGACTCTTTCTCTCATCTTCTCTCTTTCTCCCTCTGTCTGTCTCTGTCTCTGTCTGTCTCTCTGTTTCTCTCTCTCATATGTGTGTATGTTCCCTCTTGAACCATTTCCCCAAGCAGGCAATGATTGGGTTTTTGTTCTTCTTGTTTTTTGCTGATGATCTTTCTTCTTCTTTGGGTGCTTTTTATCATACAATTTAAATCAAGAGTTGTGAGAATTATCTATAGAATCTAGGCATCTAAGGCCTAGATAGATACGAAACACTCTTATTAGAGTACTAAACTTCCGACCTTTTGGACAGCGGACCTTGCCAGAAAAGCAAAAATGTACAAAAACATGTTTACATCCTGTATCAAGATGAAGAAATCCTAATTTTTAGGCCAAGAAACATTCATAAAGGCAGGACAACAACTTGATGGATTAATCTAGAGAGTTCCAAGGAACTATGATGAAATTGGATGCAAGACAACCCCATATATGGACAGGAGGAAGGGGGTGTAAACCAGACATTAAAATACTATAAAAGATGGTTCTTGAAGTTAGGTACTTTACCTTTTGAGGTACACGGGGAAAAATACCTGTAACTTCAATTGGTCCTGGTATGATACGGTATTATCATGCTGGCATCTTTAAGATCTTTATGTTGTGTTTGATATATGTTTGATATATGTCATGTTTGATAAATGTTTCTATGATATATATATATCATGTGGTTAATAAAGATTTTTAGCTTTTATTCTCATGGTCTGGGGAATTTTTCTTACAAGAGTCATTTCAGGTTCCCAGATAAATGACACTCTTTTGTCCCCCTGCTGCAGCTCCCTGTTGGCTGAACCCCTATTGGTTGGCCATGCCCATCACACTCCCCTCCCTGTCACTTCTTGCCTGGCCTGAGAACTCTCCACCTTGAGACACTGGCCCGTCCCGTCTGCAGCCAATGCTTTGTGTCGTCATGGGCTCCAGGAGGAGGAAGGGACATAGTCTTTCCCATTGTGAAGTGCATTAAATTTAACTGTACTGCAAGAGCAGTGGGCAGGCTATGGAGGGGGCAAGAGCAGTGGCGTTGGCCTCAGTTGGGCCGGTCCAGTATCTCAGGGCGGAGAGCAAGCTGCACATCTCCCCGAATGACATGCAGCACCAACAAGGGCTGGAAGAAGCAACTGCGAGATGAAGCAAGAATATGGAATATGGAGCAAGTCTCCATCTCCCGCCGTCACCCTTACCTTCTTAGGGCAGGCGAGGAGTGACTGGGATGGGAGGACAAAGGGCGGGCCCAATCAGTCAATCTCCACCTTTGAAACATTGTTACCGGATGATTCACTGATCCTTAAAAAAAGCATGGACTGTGCAGAGGCAGACGCATTAACACTTAAATTAAGAAATAAAGAAGATTCCATTTATTATCAAATTTGGAACTCTTTCTACGACTGGTTTAAGAGAAGAAGAGAAAGTTCTGCATTGGTTGCCGATCAGTTTCCGGTCACAATTCAAAGTGTTGGTTATGACCTATAAAGCCCTTCATGGCACCGGACCAGGTTATCTGCGAGACCACCTTCTGCCACACGAATCCCAGCGGCCGGTTAGATCCCACAGAGTTGGCCTTCTCCGGGTCCCGTCAACTAAACAATGTCGTCTGGCGGGACCCAGGGGAAGAGCCTTCTCTGTGGCGGCTCCGACCCTCTGGAATCAGCTCCCCCCAGAGATTAGGATTGCCCCCACCCTCCTTGCCTTTCGTAAACTTCTTAAAACCCACCTCTGCCATCAGGCATGGGGGAACTGAGACATCTCCCCTTGCCTATGTAGTTTTGTGTATGATATGACTGTTTGTATGTTTTTATATATTGGGATCTTTTTCTTTTTAGACTTTTTAATGTAAAACTGTTATTTTAGATTTTAATTATTAGATTTGTTACCATGTATTGTTTTTATCACTGTTGTGAGCCACCCCGAGTCTGCGGAGAGGGGTGGCATACAAATCTAATAAATAATAATAATAATAATAATAATTAAAATATGATGATAATAATAATAATTGGTTTAGAGGTTTTTTTGGTATAACAAACTGGGTATAAAAATAAAGATCTTTAGGGAGTTAAGTACACATAAGGCAGCTAGAAAACAATCTATTATAGATAAAATATGGACAACCAAAATGATTAATAGTGGATACCAGTTGTATTTGCCAGAATATAAAGACATTTAATAACAGAAGTTTTATTTTCCCTCCTCTCATGATGATGTAAATTATACATTGATTGTTATTTGTAACGATGTTGTTGTTGCTGCTGTTGTGTTTTCTGTTGTTGTTGTTTTATTTTTGTACTTTGTCTATTATTTTTTGGTTGTTATGTTTTTAAAAAAATTACAATAAAAATTATTTTTTTTAAAAAGAAACATTATTACAAAATGGTTTGAAAAATGATCTACCGGCATTTCAGTTCAATGAATGAATCCCATTCATACAAACATGTGGCAGTAAGTAAAGGGTACTTTTGAATGCCTGGTTCAGAGACATAGTACAGTGATACCTCATCTTACAAACGCCTCGTCATACAAACTTTTCGAGATACAAACCCGGGGTTTAAGATTTTTTTGCCTCTTCTTCCAAACTATTTTCACCTTACAAACCCAAGCCACCACCACTGGGATGCCCCGCCTTCAGACTTCTGTTGCCAACGAAGTGCCCGTTTTTGCACTGCTGGGATTCCCCTGAGGCTCCCCTCCATGGGAAACCCCACCTCCGGACTTCCGTGTTTTTGCGATGCTGCAGGGGAATCCCAGCAGCACAAAAATGGGTGCTTTGCTGGCAACGGAAGTCCGGAGGTGGGGTTTCCCAGCGAGGGGAGCCTCTGCAAAATCGCAGCATCACAAAAACACAGAAGTTCTCAAAACCCCACCTCCGGACTTCTGTTGCTAGCGAAGTGCCCATTTTTGCGCTGCTGGGATTCCCCTGCTGGGATTCCCCTGCAGCATCACAAAAACATGGAAGTCCGGAGGTGGGATTTCCCATGGAGGGGAGCCTCAGGGGAATCCCAGCAGCAGCGCAAAAACGGGTGCTTCGGCTGGCAAAAGGGGTGAGTTTTGGGCTTCCACACATTAATCGCTTTTCCACTGATTCCTATGGAAAACATTGTTTCGTCTTACAAACTTTTCACCTTACAAACCTCGTTCCAGAACCAATTAAGTTCGTAAGATGAGGTATCACTGTATGTTGATTTTTTTAAAAAGAACAGTGAAATTAGTGCATAATATTTCTATCCCATAGGTTGGATAGGCGATTAGGATCAGAACTAAACTTTCATTTAAAAAAACTGGCAACAATATTTCACTTGGAGTTTCTAATGAAAGAGTATCATAGTCAAGGTGGAAAGCAGAGTGGTATATGAAATTTATGCCTTAATTCAGGAATATTTTCATCATGGGACATTTCTACCAAGTACTTGGGAAAACTGTGCTTGTTGACAGGATATATCATCCCTTTTTAATTTTTAAAAAAAATCCTCTGGTTTTACTTATTATAAGGATTTGTCCACATCCAGACTTTTGAAAAATAGTTCTAAGTTTAGGAAAGTGAAAAAACACTACACATCAATTTAGTTGCTTGGTAAATCTTTACCTTTAGAATCTGAATTATTTGTTCAATCTCGTCAGTGAAATGAATAGAAATAAGATCTGCTGTTTTAAAAGGACTCACAGAGGTCAGCTCCTAAACAAAAGGAAAGAAAAGGCTTTACAGATCCATGAATTTCTGGATTAAATACATGAAATTTTAATTCAGTTTGTGATATTTCAGAATTTACTCTGAATTCTTTTCCATAAGAGTCTCATTGGCTTCTATGTACATTCAAGCAGTTTCTTCTAGCTTTATACCTAATAAGTATTCAGTAGGAAAGTGTTTTCAGAAGCCATAAATTTTATCACAATTAACTAGTTTTCATATGCATTTTTATATTAAATTTCAATGAAAGACTATAGTGCAATTAAGATTAAAGCACTGGATGCGTAATTGGTTAGTATTGCTATTTTATGCATATTTTCATTAAAAATTCTACTGGAAATATTGTGATTTAAATATACATGAAGGATATTTACTTTGGAAAGCCATTGTCAAGGGTGAACATTTTAATACTTTACTAATTTGCAGACCCGGTTTTAGAAGTATGTGTCTGCAATCTGCATATATACTTTCTATACAATTTATGTGGCTAACAACTTAAATAGTAATTCATGCTTATATATTTATTACCTAAAATAAGAATGATTACATGCATAATAATAAGGCAAACCAAGAAATCTCGTGGCTGTTTTCATATTTTCAGAAGCATACTAGAGGCTAAAAAGGAATCGGTACAGTGGTACCTCATGATACGAACCCCTCGCCATACGAACAACCTGAGATATGAACCCGGGGTTCAGAAATTTTTTGCCTCTTCTTACGAACTTTTTCTGTCTTACGAACCCCCCGCCGCTGCCAAGAAGCCCTGCCGCCTGGCTGTTGCTTTTTGAAACAGCCGAGGGGCTTCTCGGCGTCCTCCTGAACCCGAAAGCCAAACCCGAACTTCTGGGTTCGGTGTTCGGGAGGCCACCGAGAAGCCCCCCAGCTGTTTAAAAAGATGACAGCCGGGCAGCGGGGCTTCTTGGCGGCCTCCCGAACGCCGAACCTGGAGGTTCGGCAAAAGTTCAGGTTCGGGAGGCCGCTGAGAAGCCCCGCTGCCCGGCTGTCGCTTTTTGAAACAGCCGAGGGGCTTTTCAGCGTTCTCCTGAACCCGAACGCCAAACCCGAACTTCCGGGTTCGGCATTGGGAGAACGCTGAGAAGCGCCCGGCTGTTTCAAAAGGTGACAGCCGGGGGGGGCGGCGTTTTTTTGCGTTTTTTTGTTGTTGCACGCATTAATTCATTTTACATTGTTTCTTACGAACTTTTCGCCTTACGAACCTCCGCCGGGAACCAATTAGGTTCATAAGACGAGGTATTACTGTATTTTTTTCCCCTCCCACATTAATACATTTATTTGTTTGTTTGCTTGTTTGTTTGTTCGTCCGTCCGTCCATCCTATTTACTGCTAATGCTTTCCTCTAGCTGTAGTCAGCTGAGCTATTTATTAGGGTTTTTCTTCTCCTATTATAACTCCCAAATTGGAAAAGCCCATACTACAGTTTTTAGAACAACTGTATCACTCTTTATTATGTTTATGTTTATACATACTAACTTCAGGTTTTGGTGTGTCTGTGTGTGTCATTGTGCAGCTTAACCCTTCAGGGGCATCCACACACCAAATATGGAGTCAGGGCTGCAATGGTGTCTCAGACTTGTGAGACTTTCAGTTTGAACAAACACTTTGAAGTCATCATCCAGCGTGATCTCTTAAATGTATGAAATGTATGGCTTTCTCCTTTAGAAAACATACCACTAGGGAAATGGAAAACTATTGCATCTTATAAGCCAGTGTTTTTCAACTTTTTTTCTTCAGGGGAACCCTTTGGTGTCGTCAGATTTCTGGCGGAACCTGTAGAGTGTACCGGTACTGTTTATGTCCCTTCAAGGCGAGCCCCCAATTCCATTAAGAATAGACTTGTTCATCTGTGGATATTTGATTACAAATGCTTTTAAACTATTCTGTATAGTGACTGATCCAAAGAACCAATGTGTCTAATTAACTTTATGTCAGGTAAAGCATGAAGTGTTCTATCATCAAAAGTAATTATTCTTAATCGGATCCATTCCATTTAGAGACAAAAATAATTTAAATATTAGAAACATGGTTTTATTCTATTTTTACTTAGCGTATATTAATTAGGATATGTCAGCTATATTACTACATATAGAATCTGAAATGTATAATCACCTTATTTAAAACATACCTCAATATGTTTCATAGTTTTCTGCCACACAGATTGCTTTTCTTCTGTACTATACCCAGGAATTGAAAGAATATTGTGGATGTATGAGAAAACTTCTTCCTTTAAGTAATATATGGGTAAGGTTACAAAAAAGGAAAAATACAGAAACATTCTTTCAAATTAAATGATTGATCCTCATATATTACATGCTGAAACATGGCACTGAAAATGTATCATTAATAACGCAACAAGGCGCTGAAAATATATCATTTATGTACCATTTTAATGTTCTCCACTATTGCATTCTAGCATATTTCTATAAACAAATCTATTTTTAAAAAGCAAGTTTCTCCCCCCCCCCCAAAAAAATACAGAAAAACTGCTGACAAATTAAATAGATTTCATCTGAATTTTCTTTTTATAACCCATACCATGTAATGTTTACCTTTCTCAAGGCATCATGCAAGTAGCAGTCAATTATCTTATCATAGCGATGTTCCCGTTCATACATAAATTCACAGATTTGATAACTGAAATAAAAGAATTATAGATAAGTGCTTTTTAGACGTAAGGATCCTTAAAAAAAGAGCAGTTTTATAAAACATGTCCTGTTTTTCTTATCTTAATATTTGATGTTATTAATATACTGCTTATTAAACATAAGAGAACCAGTTTGGTGTAGCGGTTAAGGCACTAGGTAGGCTATAAACTGGAGATATGAATTCTAGTCCCCTTAGGCGTAGGCAGCTGGGTAACCTTGGGGCAGTTACTCTCTCTCAGCCCTAGCAAGGAAGCCACTTCAGAAAAACCTTGCCAAGAAAACATATCCAAGCAGTCTCCAGAAGTTGACACTGACATGAAGGCACCAGTGATATTAGACAAACTAACAGATTACCTTGAGCTCTGTCAGCAATTTTTAATGTCATACTTGATATATGAATTGCCTATCTTTACTTTTTTTTTTAGAAGTTAACTACCTGCCTCTTTTCTTTTTTCTTTTTGCAGGAAATTATTATTATTATTATTATTAATAATAATAATAATGATAATAATAATAATTGGATTTGTATGCCACCCCTCTCCGAAGACTTGGGGCGGCTCACAACAATAATAAACAACAGTATAACATTAAAACAAATCTAATAATAAAAAGATATATAAAAACCCCAAGATTAAAATCATACAACACATACATACCAAACATAAAATATAAAAGCCTGGGGTTACTGTATTTTTCAGACCTTAAGACGCACTGGTGTATAAGCAGTGATCGGCTATCAAAATTTTTACTACCACACTGTGGGTGTGGCTTACGTATCTTTTTTCAACATCTTTCAGTGCAAAATTGGGTGCTCTGGGGTGGAGCTCCAAATTTTGTTACCGGAACTGCGTTCCTCCAGAAATGAATTTTAGCAACAGATTCATTGGTTGTGAGTTCTGCACGTTGCTATTTTTTCTGCCTCTGAAGCCTCCATTTTTTCCCCTGAAGTTTCGTTTCAGAGACTTGGAGCTCCATTTCAGAGGCTTTTTTTCTGAAGCTCTGTTACAAAGGCTTTTTTCAGCCTCTGAAACCTCCATTTGAGAGGCTGAGAGGGACTACATTTGGAGTATAAAACGCACCCAGATTTTCACCTTCATTTTTTGGGCCGGGGAGGTGCATCTTACGGTAATTGTCTTTATGACCTGAAGAACCTTAGCTAGATAAAATTAAAGAGCATCAGAATTTTATTACATCAATTGCATGCAGTATTTTACATTCTTTCTTTTTTAATTTAAAGTTAACAACACTCAAGCTGGGCATATTTAAAATAACACTAGAACCAAAACTGTAAAAATAAATAAATAAAAAAGAAGAGACAAGCTTTATCCAAAGGGAACAAATGTTTTATATTAGCAACTTAAATACCTGCTACAAACATGAGACCATACAATTTTTTGCATTATTTGTTCAACCAAAATAGGATTTAAATAAAGCTCAGATCACACTGGAGGTCACAATACTGCAGATTAAAAATAGTTTCAAAGGGTCCAAAAATTGTCTCTCATCACTGTATGCCTCTCTCCAGAATTCATTTAACAACTGGAATTTCTATTTTCAAACACTGGACGAGGATCAAGTATTTGCTTGTTTTTTTAAAAAAACAGTAAATTTGGGAGGAACTTTTACTTTAATCTGACAATATTCTGTTCTTGATAAAACGTGCAGGCTTTCCAAGTGGTTCTCTAACGCTGTCTGATAATGTAATCAGTATCTTCAGAACTCCCAATTTCTAGTGGATTCTGCCTCTCATTAACATCTAAAAGATTATGTCCCCGTGGGAGCTGGCTTTCACTGTTGCAGCTTCCTGTCTCTGATGTAGCATCTTCCCAGCGATCATACTATCCTTTGGGTTTCGTTTCTGTAAAGCCATTAAAACTTGGCAGTTTCAGTATGGGAAGGATGAAATGGATCATTCTTTGAGGGAAGAGAATGTTTCGTTAAGTATTCTGACTGGTGCTAAAAATTAGATGGGGCATGTGACTTTTTTATAGTTGTACAATTTTTAACCTAATTACAGAATACAAACTGCTCAGTCAGGTATGAGCGGAGATAAGCTTTGTAAAATAATACAGGAGAAATAGATTTATAAATAATTATTCTTCCCCTTTTGTTTTCCTGAATTGAATATTTCCTTTTGAATTGCCTGAAACTCCAAAGCAGAGATTTGTAAAAGTTTGTTGACTGTAATAAAGGCATTTCTTCAGTGAGATTTGGGTTTTTAATGGGCAAAAGAGTTACAAATGCTCTTTAATTTCATTGACATTGGAAATTTATGGTCAGATGGAATTCCAGCACTCTTTTAAGAGTTTTAGAGCACTTTTAGTTTACAGTTTATATTTATTTTGGAAATATATAAAGGTTTAGAACGGGACCGCCTTCTGCCGCATGAATCCCAGCGACCAGTTAGGTCCCACAGAGTGGGCCTTCTCCGAGTCCCGTCAACTAAACATTGTCGTTTGGCGGGACCCAGGGGAAGAGCCTTCTCTGTGGCGGCCCCGGCCCTCTGGAACCAGCTCCCCCCAGAGATTAGAATTGCCCCCACCCTCCTTGCCTTTCGTAAGCTCCTTAAAACCCACCTCTGCCATGAGGCATGGGGGAACTGAGATAGTCCTTCCCCCTAGGCCTTTACAATTTATGCATGGTATGTTTGTGTGTATGTTTGGTTTTATAATAAGGGTTTTTAGTTGTTTTAGTATTGGATTGTTACATGCTGTTTTTATCATTGTTGTTAGCCGCCCCGAGTCTATGGAGAGGGGCGGCATAAAAATCCAATTAATAATAATAATAATAATAATAATAATAATAATAATAATAATAATAATAATAATAATAATAATAAAAAACTTAACTGCTTATATTAATTTTAACATAAACATCCATTAATTTTACTGATAGATTGGCTTATACAATATAATCAAAATACCATAAATATGGTATTTATGGCATGTTTGGTATAGTGAATAAGGGGCTGGCCTAGAAACCAGGAAACTGAGTTCAAATCCTGCCTTAGGCAAGGAAGTCAGGTGGGTGATCTTGGGCTAGTTTCTCTTTCAGTCACTTCTCCTCACAAGGTTGTTGTTGTTGTTGTGTGGAAAATAGGAAGAGGAAGGAGAATTAGGCATATTGACCTCCTTGAGTTTATTTAACAAGATATGGCAGGATAAAAATCAAATACATAAAATGTACCATGTAAATTTATTAAAACTGATTATAAATAGAATTGATAAATGGACATAGGCAAAATAACTCTTGTTAGTTTACACCAGGGGTAGGAAAAGAGGGCTCTTTTATGACATGAGGACTTCAACTCCCAGAATTCCTGAGCTAGCATGATGGGCTCAGGAATTCTGGGAGTTGAAGTCCACAAGTCATAGAAGAGCCAACTTTGCCTACCCTTATACAGTACAATAAACTACTATGGAAAGGATAATTGGAGAGACCAATTTCTTTGTGAATATAGAGCTGACCCATGTCATGGTTCCTGTTTATATTAAGCTGTTTAGTATTGTAAAAAAAAAAAAGCACCTGGGGAGGGAGTTAATCAGACAAACTTGTCCGGATATTTTAATCTCTTACAGCATAAATGTCGCTGAGATTTCCCAGCAGCCTGATAATAGAATCAGACCGTTATAAAAACAAATCTTAAAGCTAACAGACCGAGACGGTTGCAACATCTGGAGAAGTAGGATGTAGGTCAAGTTGTAATCACCAGAAATTTAATCTCATGGCCACAATTTTATACAATACAATGTGTTAAGTACTGAAGTGCCTCTGCAGTGACAAGGCAATGAGGATGAACACAGGTTTCACAGCCGAAAGCAGTTGCCAAGCAACCACCGCATGTATTTTTCCCCCCTTCTGGTTCTATTTATCTTCTGCAGATAAAGGATTTCAGCCTCAATTTGAATCAAGTTAAAGAAGCGAGTGATTCCATCCCGACAATAAGAAAATTAAATTAGAAGAAGAGTATGATATGTGATAACATCCTCACGGATAATCCGCACGGATACGTCTTTTAGCAATCCAGAGATGTATGATTCTTTTGGTTAAAATGTTGACATAAAAATCAGACAAGATAGCAAATCATATGTATTCAACTGTTGATTAATATAATAATAATAATAATAATAATAATAATAATAATAATAACAATAATTTATTAGATTTGTATGCCGCCCCTCTCCAAAGACTCGGGACGGCTCACAACAACGATAAAAACAATATTATAATGGCACAAATCTCATATTAAAAAACTAAAAACCCTATCATAATTAAAAACCAAACAGCACATACATACCAAACATAAATTATAATAAGCCTGGGGGAAAGATGTCTCAAATCCCCCATGCCTGGCGGTATAAGTGGGTCTTAAGTAGTTTAGGGAAGACAAGGAGGGTGGGAGCAGTTCTAATCTCCGGGGGGAGTTGATTCCAGAGGGCAGGGGCCGCCACAGAGAAGGCTTTTCCCCTGGGGCCCGCCAGACGACATTGTTTAGTCTATAATAATTGTAAGCATCCATAAAAAGTGGCTTCAGACATAGTTAAAAAGGCAGATATTGATTTATTGACCATGTCTAAAATATGCTCTCTTAGCCAATTTGATTGTTACAGAATACCTTCAAGTGACATGATGGTATCAGGAGATAAATGTGATTAATATTTTGAGCTTTTTAAGATGTATAAAAACTGGGAATAGGAACATCCCATTTCTATCCTTAACTCTAACATGTCTCCAAGCAGCCTCGAACCTCTATTTTTATTCTTAATTCTCAGGGGGAAAACCCCCTGACATTTTGCAGCCAATGTTGGTGGCAAAATTCTAGTCAATGCTATATTTGGTTTTTAATGTAAAATATAAGCAACTTATTTAAGTTTATTAACATTAATATTTTGGAGTTCATAGTTGATATAAACCTTTTTCCTTAATTTTTAAAGGTTTTAGTTATCTAATTTATCAAAGCATTAATAATATCCAGTCAACATAAATATCATTGTACTTAATAATACAATGTATCATTTGTGTTTTAAAATAATACTATTTGTATCTTATAATAATGCAATGAATTTTTTATTTAAAAAAATCCTGAATTTATCAGAGTGGTTGTAAAGGAATAAAACAAATTAGAAAAGGTATATATAAACTTACAATTCAGCTTTTTCTGCCATTTGAATCAGTCTGTTTTCTTCAAACTGCACTATACCTCCAGCCTGAAGCAATTCTAAAAGAACCTATTAGCACAACAGAGTTATAAATGTTGTGTTAAATTCCTTCAGAGACCTCACATTTATCCTCTACAATAAAAGATTATGTCTATATATGAAACAAACATCAGACGCCAAGGAGAAAATTATGTTCTTCCAAGCTTTGCTTGTTTATTTCAATATACATATTTACATAAGCAGAGACCTTCCTTCTGACATGAAATTTAATTTTGGAATTTTTCAGTTACTGCCTGAGGACAACATATAATTTCCTTGTATGTACCTTGATCAAGGATGAAATCAAGGAGAAGCTATAATTTTGGAGGAGTTGATTAAACATGATCACATTCCCAAGCATGATCGGAGTATTTACGTGCTTCATATATTATGAAGTGAGATAATCTTCCTCTCAACTACATTCTGTATTTATAGACTGTCACAAACTCATTTCCATGCTTTATTCCTCTCGTCTCTTACAACTTCATGTTTCCCCTTTTACTTCCCGAACCTCAATTGAATAATCAAGTGTAGAAAAAAAGTAATTGAGTCCAAATTCACTACTTTTCTGATATAACCCAGCACTGTTATCTCCACTAAAGGAGATTGGGAAAAATGAAGTAAAAAATGACATTATATACATAGAAATATACACCTCTTGATAAATGTAACCTACTTCTTCAATCACTCTCTAAGTATGACAGTGTCAACTAAACTATGTAAATTATATCATAATGTGTTCTGCTGGGCTCTCTGGTAGGAGCCTCACGAAAATTCAAGGGTACAAATTTCAGACACACACACGTTTGAAAATTCAAAACAATGTTCTTTATCCTAAAATTCAAAATAAACTAAGCACTCTTTTTGTATTGCAAAGAGCACTCGTCCCAAAACAACCAGGTACTTTGTACAATTAACCTTAAGCAGTCATTAAGTACTTAGCTAGCAGCTGTGAAGAAACTTCACACCCCTTCTTCTTCCAACAAAGTGAGACACACATACACACACACACACACATGTTGCTCTGCTTTGGTTTCAAAGGCGTGAAAAATCAACGAAGTCCAGAAACCAGCAACACAGGATTCCTGATGAACTGCGATCAGATACTCTTCCACAACAGCCAAACCCACATGCTGCTATTTATAGCAGCAGCCCTAATTACTGGAGCCCCACCCAAACACAGGTGGCCGCTCTTATCTCCTGTAATATGTCCTTACTTGGTCCCTTCTATGCATAATTCTGCGCTTGCGTGGATCCAAAACGTCTTCATCCCAATCAATGGAAGATAAGGGAGATTGACTGCCTGGGCTGTGTGCCAAGCCCCCCTCTGCCAAGTCACTCCCACCTTCTTCTTCGTCCAAGGAAACTAAACTCTGAATTGACTCTGTCGGCAATAACACAGGCCTGTGACATGTTGAAGTTTCCCCTGCATCCACCTCCACATTCCCTGGGGCAGGAGATGGGCCAGAGCCAACCACAACAATAATGTAATACCAGATTGTATTATTCCGAGCTATATTTGATCATACTGAATATCTGTATTTTTGGTCTGAACTGCTACAATTTATGTGATTCTGAAAACTATTAATATGCTTTGATTAAATATATAAACTGTTAACAGTTTTCTAGAATCTGATTGTTTCTCAGTGTGGAGTTCTAGTTTTAGCATTTCTGCTCTATAGCATGGTCATTTTTAGTAATGATCTTCTTAACCATGAATCATTTTCCCAGCATGAAATAATATTATCCTAACGATTCATACCTGCTGTCTTTCAGAATGTCGTGAATCATCATCAGGACTGCAGAGAAATTCAAGGACCTGAGCAAAAAGAAAATGTTATTATATACATATTTCTACTCCATTTCTCATCAAATTTCTCATAAATTTACCTACTATAACATTTTACACTAAGGAAAAGGACATAGAATTCAAGACAATATTTGGGAATAGGAGCCTAGCTTCTAAAATACCTTAATGCTGTGAAATGCAAATGCAACATCAAAAACTCAATACAACATGTGTTCATTCTTTTAAAGCATTTCCTACCAGTAGTTTCCCACATATCCTTTCTAAAACCACTGCATTCAAATTTCATCATTTATTTCAAACTTGCTGAAACAATAGATAAAATAATTACAAACTAACTGGCATCATACTCATGCAATCATTTTATAATTCAACATTGTCCATTTTAGAATAAAAATTCCATCCAATTATTATTCTTCATATTACCTGGTCAAATAGCATCCTGTTCACAAACAATGTGTTGTTTGGCTTAGCAAGTTGTTGAGCAAGGAAAGTAAAAAGGCATCCAACTTGTGATGGGGTAAAATCAGAGTTCTCCACCATAACCTAGAAGGGAATATATATATATGTATAATTATTAACTATAACAATTTAGTTAGCACATATCTTCTCTTGAGATGGAAAGAACAACAAAATTGAACACTGTATTAATAAAGTGATACAAAAAATAATTTACAATTTTCAGAATTTAATTACTGTAAACATGTCTTCTGAAACACACTAAATGAAAATTTTTAAAGGAGAATTTTAATTCATGTAAGGTTTCTAAGACAATGTACCCCAAGCTTATCGCTGTAGGCAGATACAGTCACATCACTAAAAGGTAGCAGTGTTTTTCTATCTTCTAGGTAACAGTGACATTGTTCTGAACTTATCAGTGGGATAACACTGGGCATTGCTTGAATGATCTACAAAACAATTCAACCACCATAAATAACTAAAGAGTGGGTAGAGGCAGGCAGGCAGGAGATGGAAATGAATAACAGGCAAGGATATCTCATCTTTTCTCACTAAGGAGATAAATTTTATCTTATAGAACACAACATTTCTTTCATTCTTACAACAAATCAAAGTGTGTTTCTGGTACCTATCTCTTTATTAGGCAGAATATATTTCAAAATTATTTACATTTTACAAACTTTATTATTACTTTAATACAGTGGTCCTCAAACTTTCTAATGCCACAACCCCTTAATACAATTCCTCATCTTGTGGTGACCCCCAACTATACGTTTAGTGCCAATTCTTCTAACAGATCTTTAAGCTGATTGGCAAGAGGTCAGAGGGACACCCCCCTGTAAACACCTGATTGGTTGGATTGTAAAAATATGTTCTGAGATGCCAGAATAGAAGCTTTAGTTGCTAACACCACTGGAAATTTGTCTTTTCCCATGGTCTTAGGTGACCCCTGTGAAATGGTCGTTCGAGCCCCAAAGGGGTCCCGATGCCAAGGTTGAGAACCACTGCTTTAATAAGTATATAAGCATTGTATAAGTAATAATGTTGATAAAATGTAAATAATATCAAAATATATTCTGCATAATAATGGAGTCAATTATAAACATCATGGGATATTGTAGAATTTAATAACATATTTGCATTAAAACCACAATACATCTTTTACATTTTGTATATTTTAATTTATAATTGATGACAGATTGGCAATATAGACATAATTACATGGAATGGTCATACAGTTATCATCCGTACTCCAAGATACAGATATTAAGGTCAACTTGCATTCTAAACGGTAACCAGCATGTTATGGCAAAAACAAATATATATCAAACGTCTGTGAAATCAAACTGTCCTCTTAGGAAGCAACACTGATAGACAATCAATTTCACATGCTGTTGTGCACATTCAACTTTGTACAGAACAAAGTATTCAATGAGAATATTTCATTCATTCAGATCTAGGATGTGTTATTTGAGTGTTCCCATTATTTTTTTGAGCAGTACATATTTTACTATATTTGCCATATAGTAACAATAGTTGCATATTTTATTATATTTACCACTAAAAACAAAGGAAATCTACCTTGAGTAATATGTCCACAATTCTCTGTTGGTATTCCACAGCTTGCTTGTCATTCTTAAAATCTTCAAATGTCTTTATCAGAAAATAATATTGGAAGAAAAAAGCAAAACTTCACATTCGCATTATTTGATATATATTCCAGCATTCAAAATAAAAAGTTGGGTAGAGAAGTTACAATATACTGCTAATACGTTTTGTGAAGAACCTGCAATTATATATGAATCAAGGTGACAATGGATAGTCCCCAATTAAGAAATAACTTATAAGTGAAGCTGAAGTTATCTCAGAGACTATTCAACGTTGGAAACTATTAACAAGAGCAATGATTAACTCTAGTTTTCTCATTTCTCCATTATTTTCAAAGGGTTGCATACAATATTATACTAGTCATAGTATGTTGGTCAAAATGATTGCAAAACTGTTCATGAGAATAGTGGGGCCTCTTGTATAGATGAATCCACTCCCATCTATCTATCTATCTATCTATCTATCTATCTATCTATCTATCTATCTATCTATCTATCTATCTATCTATCTATCTATCTATTCTCTCTCTCTCTATCTCTCTCTCTCCCTCTATCTATCTATCTATCTATCTATCTATCTATCTATCTATCTATCTATCTATTCTCTCTCTCTCTATCCCTCTCTCTCCCTCTAATCTATCTATCTATCTATCTATCTATCTATCTATCTATCTATCTATCTATCTATCTATCTATCTATCTATGTATCTACCTATCTATCTATTCTCTCTCTCTCTATCTCTCTATCTCCCTCTATCTATCTATCTATCTATCTATCTATCTATCTATCTATTCTCTCTCTCTCTATCTCTCTATCTCTCTCTCCATCTATCTATCTATCTATCTATCTATCTATCTATCTATTCTCTCTCTCTATCTCTCTCTCTCCCTCTATCATCTATCTATCTATCTATCTATCTATCTATCTATCTATCTATCTATCTATCTATCTATCCTCTCTCTCTCTCTCCCTCTATCATCTATCTATCTATCTATCTATCTATCTATCTATCTATCTATCTATCTATCCTCTCTCTATCTCTCTCTCTCCCTCTATCATCTATCTATCTATCTATCTATCTATCTATCTATCTATCTATCTATCTATTCTCTCTCTCTCTCTCCCTCTATCATCCATCTATCTATCTATCTATCTATCTATCTATCTATCTATCTATCTATCTATCCTCTCTCTATCTCTCTATCTCCCTCTATCATCTATCTATCTATCTATCTATCTATCTATCATCTATCTATCTATCTATCTATCTATCTATCTATCTATTCTCTCTCTCTCTCTCTATCTCTCTCTCCCTCTATCTATCTATCTATCTATCTATCCTCTCTCTATCTCTCTCTCTCCCTCTATCATCTATCTATCTATCTATCTATCTATCTATCTATCTATCTATCCTCTCTCTCTCTCTATCTCTCTCTCTCCCTCTATCTATCTATCTATCTATCTATCTATTCTCTCTCTCTCTCTCTCTCCCTCTATCATCTATCTATCTATCTATCTATCTATCTATCTATCTATCTATCTATTCTCTCTCTCTCTCTCTCTCTCCCTCTATCATCTATCTATCTATCTATCTATCTATCCTCTCTCTCTCTCTCTCTCTATCTCTCTCTCTCCCTCTATCTATCTATCTATCTATCTATCTATCTATTCTCTCTCTCTCTCTCCCTCTATCATCTATCTATCTATCTATCTATCTATCTATCGATCGATCTATCTATCGATCTATCTAAAATGCATTTTCAGAATCTTTCTGAATACATTTTTTGGATACCTAGAGGTTGGAAAAGACAGCAAATGTAGGTGGGTGACTAATTAAGAAATAATGTAACTATTATGTTATCTTCCCCCTTTCTTGATGGGGGGAAGAGGCAAAACAAGTCACAGTTGTAAGCAAGGAAGATTAGGATCCATCCCACTGTGCCCCATACAATGCAATCATAATTCTTCTTCGGACTTCCTTATCTTGTCCCAATTAAGGACCCATATACATTTTTCAAACAGTAATGTTGTCTGTTGGCCTGTAAGTTCCTTGCAGGAAGGGGAATCTTGGTAAAGGACAATACTGACCAGAGGAGAAGAAATCAAACAGAAAATATTCATTCATTCATTAATTTAGAAACAAAAAATACTATCCTCCTGTTCCATCCCTGTAAGCGTGTAAAGACTCTATTCATATATCTCCAATTCTTCTTGAATATCAAACAGAGTAATTAAACGAACCTGAATGTTTCTTTTCTGTTCTTGTACATAGCCTAAGGACACCAACTGCATTCTATCATGTGTTAAAATCAATATTTCCAACCTCCAGGTATGATAAAGATGGAAATCCCAGAATTTTGGTAATGCTGTTTTAATGTGTCCTTCAACACAATTGGAAAATATCCAGATTAGAGAGATACCGTATATTGTTAGGAACCATGGTGGTGCAGTACTTAGAATGCAGTATTTGCAAGCTAATTCTGTTGACTGCCAGGAGTTTGTTTGCTTCAATTCTCTTTAGCTCAAGGCTGACTCAACCTTCCATCTTTCCGAGGTTGGTAAAATAAGGAGCCAGATTGGTGGGGACAATATGCTGACACTGTAAACCACTTAGAGAAGGCTGTAAAGCACTGTGAAGTAATATATATGTCTAAATGCTATTGCTATAATGTTTTTTTTTAATCCAAGCAAGGAATAAAGTAATTCATAACACTGGTAAAATGGTCATCGATCTAATAGAACCAATATAACAATGGCAATCTGTGAAGACACTTATTTAACACATTACTATTTGAACAATATTTCTACTAAAATATAAATGAACCCCATGCATTCGATATAGGTAAACTGATTAAGCTGAATAAGTATAAATGTTTTTATAATGGTTTTCAATACCATAAGAAACTAATGTGACTATAATTCAGGTGCAAGCTGGAAAGCTTTTTATTAAAATCCACATCTGATGGCTTATGCTGGTATTACTCTATTATTAATGCCCATTGGTTATTTTTAAGTTTATAACTTTTAATACCATAATTAATTTATTTTTGAGAATTGTAGACTGCCCGGAGATGCTTTCGATGATAGGTGTCGTAGAAACATTTAAAATTAAATAAATTTTAATAAAGAAATAAAGAAATGATTCCTAAAGGAAGAAATATTTATAACTAGCTTTTCCCAACTCAGTGTTCTACAAACACATTTGCACTTCTCTTCCTAGAATTCTCAGCCGTGTACAACTAGGCAGATAAAAATGTACTACTGTATACTGTATGTACTTTCCTTGATAGCCTTTACAACCCACATAGAAATGTAGAAACATAGAAGACTGACGGCAGAAAAAGACCTCATCATCCATCTAGTTTGCCCTTATACTACTTTTTGCATTTTATCTTAGGATGGATCTATGTTTATCCCAGGCATGTTTAAATTCAGTTACTGTGGATTTACCAACCACGTCTGCTGGAAGTTTGTTCCAAGGATCTACTACTCTTTCAGTAAAATAATATTTTCTCATGTTGCTTTTGATCTTTCCCCCAACTAACTTCAGATTTTGTCCCCTTGTTCTAGTGTTCACTTTCCTATTAAAAACACTTCCCTCTTGAACCTTATTTAACCCTTTAACATATTTAAATATTTTGATCATGTCCCCCCTTTTCCTTCTGTCCTCCAGACTATACAGATTGAGTTCATTAAGTCTTTCCTGATACGTTTTATGCTTAAGACCTTCCACCATTCTTGTAGCCCGTCTTTGGACCCATTCAATTTTGTCAATATCTTTTTGTAGGTGAGGTCTCCAGAACTGAAGACAGTATTCTAAATGTGGTCTCACCAGCGCTCTATATAAGGGGATCACAATCTCCCTCTTCCTGCTTGTTATACCTCTAGCTTACCCACAGAAAAGATTACTTCAAAAGTCAGGATATCTTGCAAGTGGGACAGGCGATGTGCTGGTGGGAAAGGAGAATCTCCAGAATTACCAGTTCATCCTGCATAGGTATCCTTGTTACATTTAGGACAGATTGCTTTATTATTATTATTATTATTATTATTATTATTATTATTATTATTATTATTACTACTATTATTATTATTATTATTATTATTAATTGGATTTATATACCACCCCTCTCTGCAGACTCGGGGCGGCTAACAACAATGATAAAAAGCAACAACATGTAACAATCCAATTTAATAAACAACTAAAAACCCTTATTATAAAAAACCAAACATACACACAAACATACTATGCATAACTTGTAATGGCTTAGGGGAAGGAATATCCTAACTCACCCATGCCTGGCGACAAAGGTGGGTCTTGAGTAATTTGCGAAAGACAAGGAGGGTGGGGACTGTTCTAATCTCTGGGGGGAGTTGATTCCAGAGGGCCAGGGCCGCCACAGAGAAGGCTCTTCCCCTGGGGCCCGCCAAACGACATTGTTTGGTCGATGGGAACCCGGAGAAGGCCAACTCTGTGGGACCTTATCGGCCGCTGGGATTCGTGCGGTAGAAGGCGGTTCCGGATGTATTCTGGCCCAATGCCACGTAGGGTTTTAAAGGTCATTACCAACACTTTGAATTGTGACCGGAAACCGATCGGCAGCCAGTGCAGGCCGCGGAGTATTGCTCTTCTTAAACCACACACATTCCATTCTATTCAGTGAAGCTCTAGTTAGGTTGTATAATTGGAAGACAGGGCAATTGTGAGAAAAAATGAGAACAGTGATGAAGAAGTTCTGCAAGTCAACTCTATATATCTAATCTGGATCCCAACACATATGCTTAAGACAAAGGGTGGTTGTGCTACCACAAGCACAACCATTGATTCTCATTTATATTTCCCCAAAAGTACTACAACTCACTAAAGAGGCATAATTTCTCACTATTTTCAGAAGGAACAATAAAAAATAGGTGCACAAGGCATTAAAGTCTCCATTTCCCACAAACTTTGTAAGAACCCATTCCAAAAATTAACCATGTACCATTTGGACAATGTTATGATACTATGCCCACCATGATCCTCAGTCTTAAATAATAATACTGTAATTGTTCTTTAGTTGCCGAAACATTATCCACCATTGTTTAAGCTCATGGAAGTGGCAATGAGACTTTATATCTTTGTAATTAGTGTTTTCACTTACCAGTGCAAGAACATTAAGGAACTCTCGTGTATCAAAGTGCAACAGTGTACGAACGTAGGGATACACTTCTTCATCTGTAGGAGCCTCAGCTGAATGCAGACGGATGAGGAATTCAAAGACCTGAAATGTAAAATGAGTATAGATTTTGCTCAATCTAAATGCCAGAATTAACACTTTGAAGTAATATCAATTCCAGGAATTTTTATCAGGAATTTTTCAACATTAGTGATTTAAAACAAAATAGTCAAGATGTTTTATGGATACTTCACAATCACTACTACTTAATTTGGTATTTGAAAGATTATTACTACTGACTTTCTAAACAATGAATTCTGATAAAATGTATAACAGCATTTTCCTTTCAGTTTATTTCTCCAGATTAACTATATGCCCATGTTACACCAACACTCCGCAGTCTGCATTGGTTGCCGATCAGTTTCCGGTCACAATTCAAAGTGTTGGTTATGACATATAAAGCCCTTCATGGCACCGGACCAGATTATCTCAGGGACCGCCTTCTGCTGCACGAATCCCAGCGACCAGTTAGGTCCCACAGAGTGGGTCTTCTCCGGGTCCCGTCAACTAAACAATGTCGCTTGGTGGGACCCAGGGGAAGAGCCTTCTCTGTGGCGGCCCCGGCCCTCTG
This sequence comes from Erythrolamprus reginae, assembly GCF_031021105.1. Classification (NCBI taxonomy): domain Eukaryota; kingdom Metazoa; phylum Chordata; class Lepidosauria; order Squamata; family Dipsadidae; genus Erythrolamprus; species Erythrolamprus reginae. Next base: position 72,193,714 of record NC_091954.1, on the reverse strand, counting down.
GAACCAACTCCCCCCAGAGATTAGAATTGCCCCCACCCTCCTTGCCTTTTGTAAAGTGCTTAAAACCCACCTCTGCTGCCAGGCATGGGGGAATTGAGATACGCTTTCCCCCTAGGCCTTTACAATTTTATGCATGGTATGTCTGAATGTATGTTTGGTTTTTATAATAATGGGTTTTTAACTGTTTTTAGTATTGGGTTATTATCATATGCTGTTTTATTGTTGCTGTTACCCGTCCCGAGTCTCCGGAGAGGGGCGGCATACAAATCCAATAAATAATAATAATAATAATGAATTAGTTCAGTGAGATAAACAAGAAATTAAGATAAATCATCGCTAGCAGGATTTAAAACAGAAATAAAAAGAAGAATTTGCTGAGATACAGGTCAAACATTACAAAAAGAAAATAACAACCCTGTAGGAAAATTTCAACATCATACTTACATTAATTTACCTTTGATGCTCCACTTGTATTTGATCAAACTTTCACAGCTTGAGGCTCCTGCTGTGAATCTCCAAAAAGAATATTCTAAGACTCTATTACTACTCTACGTTATCAAACACCCAAGAATTTGGAATTTTCTTCAAGTTGGAACTGATGCAAAAAAATCATCCTTCTAAACTTAATAGTGCAAGACCTTGGGTAACAAAGGGCCCATAAATTCACTCCCTGATGCTAATTTACAAATGCTCTGAAATGTATGCAGAAGCTTTTGAGTGAAATTGACAGCATTGTGTTTAAGAATGCCCTACGAAAGCAGACTATCAGTCCTAGGTCTAGAAAGCTTAGAACTACGATGCCTAAAACACGTATTGCCCACAAAATCATATGCTGCAACGTCCCGCCTGTCAATGACTACTTCAGCTTCAACCGCAACAACACAAGAGCACGCAACAGATTCAAACTTAATATTAATCGCTCCAAGCTTGACTGTAAAAACTATGACTTTAGCAATCGAGCTGTCGAAGCGTGGAACTCATTACCGGAGTCAGTAGTGTCAACCCCTAACCCCCAACATTTCTCCCTTAGACTATCCACGATTGACCTCTCCAGGTTCCTAAGAGGTCAGTAAGGGAAGTACATAAGTGCACTAGCCTGCCTCTCGCCCCCTGTCCAATTGTCTCTTCTTATCTCATATATCATATATCTTTTCTTCCTTCATATATCTTCTCTATTTTTATATTTTCTCTTTATATATAATACTTCATGTCTATTCTCTTCAATATGTATTGTGTATTGGACAAAATAAATACATAAATAAAATAAAATAAATAAAGATGATACAGCACTTCAAAGAGATTCAAAACAAAGGCAGTTTCCTTACAAGCTGAAATTTTAGAGAAATGCTATAGTTTTAGAAGCATGGATTGAGAACACCCTTTAGCCTCATCTCCAAAATTATCTGGGCTGTGCTAAGAACAGCAACCCACCGTGGGCTTGAGATATACCAACATGGACTATGTTTATGACTACAGACAATACAGACTGAAATATCATAGCAGATGTCAAAGGTTTTCTTTCCTGCAGTAGAGAATTCCAACTGATTAAATACAAGGTTACATATCAGTTTGTGCAGTAAAGTACAGTATAACATAAGGGTGTCTTATGTGCAATGCACATCAAAATGGGCAAGGCTTCCATTACACTATTGCAGTCACCATTTGGACTTTTTTGACTACATCACGTGGACATTTCAAGACATAATATTCTGAAGAGGTATTAATTAATTAATTAATTAATTAATTAATTCATTCATTCATTCATTCATTCATTCATTCATTGAACATTCAATTGTGATACACAAATGCATCCATTTCCTGTACTTAATATGCCATTTAAATACAACTTGTAATTTTTCATTTCATATTCATAATCACCTTAGATTTAGATACATTCTTTGATACATACTCCTTCTTCTATCATACCCAATAGTAACTACCACTGATTCATTCATATATTTATATCTGTAAAATACATTATCAACATTGGATGGACATACAAAATTATGTACAATCATGTCCAAACTAGCACACCTCTACCATTATGAAAATAATTATTTATGTGTTATCCATAAATATATTTAAACAATTCAATCCTGAAACATTTGTTAACCAGTCAATTTATTTTCTCATTTTCTCATAGTTGTACCATACACTGCTCTAGCATATTCATTAAAGAGGATGTTTCTAGTGTTATACTCAATTTCATTTCAAAATTCAAATAATGTTATGCTTGTAGTAAACATAGAAACATAGAAGTCTGATGGCAAAAAAGACCTCATGGTCCATCTAGTCTGCCCTTATACTATTTCTGTATTTTATCTTAGGATGGACATATGTTTATCCCAGGCATGTTTAAATTCAGTTACTGTGGGTTTATCTACCACGTCTGCAATAATTGTATCTGTAAAAGTAACATTGAATCAAAACAATACATTTTAAAATTTACAACAATATAATAAAAAGGGAGAAAAGATAATAAAAATATATAAATAGAATGTTCAGGTGAAACACAAATTTTAAAAATCTGCTATATCCCTGCTCACAATTTATGCAGTACTGCTTCACCTGCATTAGAGTTTCATCTTGCTCATATATTGTTGTGGTTAGCTCTGGCCCAGCTGCTGCCCCAAGGACTGTGGATGTGGGGGAGACATCCACATGCTGCAGGCCTGTTTTGCCCCCGGTGGAATCTGATGATGAAGGCTCCTCTGACCAAGAAGACATGAGTGACAGGGAGGAGGAGAGTGTGGCAGACAGCTCAGAAGGAGATCAATTATCTAGCTCCTCCTTGGATTCAGAACAAGAGTTAATGATACAGCCACACATGCGGAGAGCGATGCATAGGCAGCAACAACTGAGAGATTATTATCAAAGAAAATGAGGCCACCTGTGGTTGGGTGGGGCTGTGGTAATTAGTGAGGCTGCTATAAATAGCAGCCTGTGGGTTTGGCCATTGTGGAGGATTATCTGATCGTTGTGTTTCGTGACTGCTTTACTGACTTTGACTTTTTGTGTGCTGATTTTTCCCCGCTTTGAAACTAAACCAGAGCAAAGTGTGTTTCACTTTATGACAGAAGGACTGTGAATTGCCTCACAGCTGCAAGCTAAGTATCACAGAACTGATAAGGGACTTGTACAAATTACCAGTTTGTTTGGAGATGAGTGCTCTTTGCTATGCCAAAAGAGGGCTTGGTTTAAGTGACTTTTCATTATAAAGAACATTGTTTTGAATTTTCAAACGTGTGTGTGTCTGAAATTTGTACCTGTGAATTTTTGGGAGAAGTCTACCAGAGAGCCTGACAGAACATATATGAATACAATTCTAAACATGAAACTGCAGATTAGGAGTTAACCTTAGAAGGTTGGTAATTCTATGATAATTGCAGCCCCCAAAAAGTACTTCTTAATGTTAAAGGAGGTCTACTATAAAATTACACCTCTAAGAAAATGTTAATTTCTTATCAAATATAGCAACTTGCATAACTTTTTCTTTTCTTAAAGTACATCTTTTCTCATAATTTTTATAGAAGTGTTTTAAAAAACTCACTTGGTTTTTAATCAATGGTACCAGGTCTTCAGGAATATTGCCCAATGGATAAGCTCGGCCTGCCAAACAGCAGCTGTAAGGAAATTCAATTCAATTCAATTTATTAGACTTGTATGCCGCCCCTCTCTGAGGACCTGGAGCAGCTCACAACATGCAATACAAACAATATGTATACAAATCTAATAGTTAAAAAAAAGTAACTAAAATCCCATTATATAAAAAACAGTCAGTCTACTCAATCACATCCATACATAACATTTAATGGTCAGAGAAGAAGGGGGCATGATCTAGCTGCTCCATGCCTGGCGACTTAAATGGGTCTTAAGTGTCTTGCGGAAGGCGAGGAGGGTGGGGCAGTATGAATCTCTGGAGGGAGCTGATTCCAGAGGGTCGGAGCCGCCACAGAGAAGGCTCTTCCCCTAGGTCCCACCAGACGACATTGTTTGGTCAACGGGACCTGGAGAAGGCCAACTTTGTGGGACCTTATCGGCCGCCGGGATTTGTGCGGCAGAAGGCGGTCCCATAAGTAAATACAGATAATAAGAACTACAACTCTGTGTTAAAAAAACAATTGGTTTTACTACTTCTCTGGCTATTCACATTTGAAACATTCTTTTTCAGAGTTCCAGGCGCTCTGACTCTCACAGCTTCCTCCACTTCATTCAATGCTATATTTTTAGTTCACTAAATATAGGCAGCCCTAACTTAATTTACTCTGACGGAACTTTGCCCACAAAGGTTTCGTTAAATTATTCCTAGAGATTCTCAGTATCTTCAGGACTGCTAATAGTATTTACAGCCATAATATATTATAGGCATGCAAAAATAGTCTGCTATTAGTTTATACAGGTAATCTTTAACATATGACCAGTGATGGGCTCCTAAGGGAACGATCAGGAACGCAGTTCCGGTAGCAAAATTTGGAGCTCCACCCCAGAGCACCCAATTTGCACTGAAAGATGTTGGAACAAAATGCATAAGCCACGCCCACAGTGTGGTAGTAAAAATTTTGGTAGCCCATCACTGCATATGACCACCACTGGGAGCAGAATTTCCATTGCTAAACAAAGTTGGTTATGAAGTGAGTCATGACCAACCTTTTTTTTTTTTTTTGCCCTAGTTGTTAATTACCACAGTTGTGAGGTGAATCATGCAGCTGTGAAGAGAATGTGACTTTCCCACTGACTTTTTTTAAAATTGGAAATTGGCTGGGAAGGTGGTAATGGGAGTCACATGACCCTGGGACGCTGCAAATGTCATAAATACAAGCTGGTTGCCAAGTGACTGAATTTTGATCATGTGACCACGGGGATGCTGCAATGGCTGTGTGAAGGCCAGTTGTAAGACTATTTTTTCATTGCCAATGGTCCCAAACACGTGGCTTTAATTCGAGGGTGGTAAACGTACCAGGCTAGAAAGCAAGGGAGCGTTCCGCCTTAGCCATGAAAGCCAGCTGGGTGACCTCATTGTTTCTCAGCCCAATTCACCTCACAGGGTAGTTTTGGCGGGAAAATAAGAGAAGAAAGGTGCACTGGACATGTTCACTGCCTTGAGTTGTTTATGAAAATAATAAAGGCAGGATATAAATAAATGAATAAATAAAAAATATTTTTATAATCTCTAGTTTCGCAAAGTAGCATCAGAAGTACCATATTTTTTGGAGTATAAAACACACCTTTTTCCTCACTAAAAGAGGCTGGTAATTTGGGTGTGTCTTATATTCTGAATGTAGCTTTTTTCCCCCCCCCCAGCCCTAACTAGCTGCTAATGATCTTCCCAGCTCTTACCTTGCAGGCTCTTTCATTGTTTCTCTCTGCAAAGAATGTTTTCTAAGCCCTAAGTCTTTGCAGGGTTTTTTTCATTGCTCTAACTTGCTCTGAATAAGTTTCTTTCCAGCCCTAACCAGATGCTAACAAGTCCACTCTTGCCAACTTGCAAGCTCTTTCATTGTTACTCTCTGCGAAGAATATTTTCCAAGCCCTAAGTCTTTGCAGGGTTTTTTCCATTGTTCTACTTGCTTCGAATGTTTCTTTACAGGTGCTAATGATGTTCCTCGCTCTTACTGGCTAGCAAGCTCTTTCATTGTTACTCTCTCTGACTAGAGGTTTTTTAAAGCTCTAACCAGGGGATAAAATAATGTGCTGAAGCTGACCAGGCTAAGGACACTAGCCAGATGAATAGCTGATAAACAGATTCTTTTCCCTATTTTCCTCCCCAAAAACTAAGATACTAAGGTACAGCTTATACTCTGGTGCGTCTTATACTCTGAAAAATACGGTATATTCCCAGAGAAAAAAAGCAAAGAGGGAAAAATAAGAGAGTCCTTTTTTGAAATAGTTCTTGTTCATGTACACTTTCTACCCATCTACCTATTTATTTTAATATGTAAAATAAATTTCAATGAGCAATCTAAATTTCAATGGAATTACTTTTTGCCATTAGAACATGACATGCATTCAAACACAAAATCCTTCAGTACAGTAAATATTTTGCCTTTAAGCTGCTACTAGATTCATTTCAAATTTTGTCCTTTTAGCACAGGAAGTAGAAGGAAGAGTAGAATTTTGCAAGAAAATCAGCTACTTCACAGATTACTCCTCCCACATATTTTACAAATAAAATCAAATAAACATTTTACTGTTTCAATGAACAAACTGTATTTCATTCGAAAGTGTTCAGGTACAGATATTTATCTGCCCAAAGTCCACTATTTTAATTTTAGCTATTTTCTTTAACTTTGAACCTATACAGAATCCCTTGTTTTCTCTAATGCTATTATTAGACAGAGTGGTTCAGTAGCTTTTACTGATGCATTCATTATTTAGGAATGACTCAAATCAATACTTTTAAAGGCTCACAGCAATTGTTAGTACTGTACTGTATACTGTACTGTATAAGCAAATCAATAGCGCCCCCTGGTGTCCTACCTAGACTGACTAAGATTTAACCTTTCAACCAAGACATACTGTTTATACTGTATGGCAAAAATCTCATTTCAAGGATTGTACGCTGCAAGTCATCGAAACATGCCAGTATTTTCTGTTAATATAACTTTTTGTTTGCTCAGTCCAGTCAGCAAAAGTACAGAAAAAAATCAGCAAAAGGAGGATAGATACTTAGACTGGAACCTCAGTCAATCTCAAACCCAATCGGCAGTTCTATAGTGTACGTACTGAGAAAGAAGCCAGTGAACGATGGAGCTCCCATATTATTATTATTATTATTATTATTATTATTATTATTATTATTATTATTATTATTATTTATTAATTATTGTTGTTGTGTTGTTGTTGTTGTTGTTGTTATTATTATTATTATTGTTATTGTTATTGTTATTATTATTATTATTAATTAGATTTGTATGCCGCCCCTCTCCGAAGACTTGGAGAGGCTCACAACAACAAAACAGTACAAATCCAATGATTAAAACAAATTAAAACCCTTAATATAAAAACAATCATACATCTCATACAAACCATACATAAAGCGGAAACGGCCCAGGGGGATCAAATTTCCCCATGCCTGACAACAGAGGTGGGTTTTTAGGAGTTTGCAAAACGCAAGTTTGCGAAAGGCAAGTACATCTGTCACAATATCGGAACTTATTAAGCAATCAATTACTTAATTAAGGCTTACAGGACAATGTCCTTGCTCCCCTTAGCTTTCTGTCATGCACATCAATACATATAGGCTATGATTTTAGGGGTAAGACCTGCAAAAAAAGGTCTCTTCACTCAAAAAAATAGAATATGCTGAAAAGTCTAACATAGAATAACAAGGAAAAAGAGATTTTTCTCTCAGAATCTTTACAGACCCCCTTTCTGATCTCCACTCAGATATGCTGCTGCACGAATCCCAGCGACCAGTTAGGTCCCACAGAGTGGGCCTTCTCCGGGTCCCGTCAACTAAACAATGTCGTTTGGCGGGACCCAGGGGAAGAGCCTTCTCTGTGGCGGCCCCAGCCCTTTGGAACCAACTCCCCCCAGAGATTAGAATTGCCCCCACCCTCCTTGCCTTTCGTAAGCTTCTTAAAACCCACCTCTGCCTTCAGGCATTGGGGAACTGAGATATTCTTTCCCCCTAGGCCTTACAATTTACGCATGGTATGTTTGCATGTATATTTGGTTTTATAATAAGGGTTTTTTTAGTTGTTTAGTATTGGATTGTTGCATGCTGTTTTTTTGTCACTGTTGTTAGCCACCCTGAGTCTGCGGAGAGGGGCAGCATACAAATCCAATAAATAAATGCATAATAAATAATGAGTATCACTTATGAGGTATCATTGAAAATTGATGAGTTTTGCCTTCCTATTCATTTTCTGATTTCTGTAGTGAGTGTATTATTTTTTATTATATCCACTGGGCTTTTCCTGTATTATTTTTTAAATTGTAAATTCATTATTACTTAAGTTAATTATATGCGCCCACTCCATTAGATTCTAAATGTCTTACAGATATAAAAACAACAGACGCCTTTAAACCATTCAATACTATGGGCAGCTCAGTCTAAAACAATCACAATAATATCTCTATCAGAAATACAGACACGTACAACCCCGGTTAAACTATTGAAATATTGCATCAGAATAAATTGCACAGCAGGATTTTTCTATTTCATGTGGCTATGTAGCATCTTTAATTTATAGTGTTGAAAAAAGCATACCTTATGTAAACGAGCAGTTTGTTGCCCATAATGACTTGCTCATCTAAAAAACAGCAAAAACTATATATACATATCTTGAAAACTGAACACATTTACTAAAAGGTTTAATGTATGCAGATTTAATGAAGCCATATACTAAAATCAAGATCCTATCACCACTTTAAGTTGATAAATTGAGATATGTCTGTATCAAATTCAATATATGCAGATATTTAAATATTCCCAAAGGTTCAAGTGAAATATAACTTTCTAAACCTGACTGATAAAGTAAAGAAATTAATTCTATTCTTACATGTAGTATTATAGCTATCACTGTATAAAAAGACACATTACTTTCAGTCTTGAGAGTACAATTCTATTCATTTTTTCAAAAACGAGTGTTATACAAAACTGTAATATATTGGCCCATCTACCTCAACATGTTTTTTAATTAATAATAGTAACCCTCATGAAGGATTAGCAAATTATTTAACTTTTGTATGTCTAAGATTAGGCACTCATACAAGACTATACAGTGGTACCTCTACCTACAAATACCTCTATTTATGAACTTTTCTAGATAAGAACAAGTTTTCAAGATTTTTTTTGTCTCTTCTCGAGAACCATTTTCCACTCACAAACCTGAGCCTCCAAAACTGTAACAGGAAAAGGCAGGAAGAAGCCTCTGTGAGGCCTCTCTAGGAATCTCCTGGGAGGAAACAGGGCCGGAAAAGGCAGGGAGAAGCCTCTGTGGGGCCTCTCTAAGAATTTCCTGGGAGGAAACAGGGCCAGAAAAGGTGGGGAGAAGCCTCTGTGAGGCCTCTCTAGGAATCTCCTGGGAGGAAACAGGGCCTCCACCCTCCCTGTGGTTTCCCCAATCATACACATTATTTGGTTTTATATTGATTCCTATGGGAAAAATTGCTTCTTCTTACAAACTTTTCTACTTAAGAATCTGGTCATGGAACGAATTAAGTTCGTAAGTAGAGGTACCACTGTATATGAAAGTCATATTATCAAATAAATGTTATTGTTGGGACTATCCAGTGAAGTAGTTCTCACCCACAGGTCAATTATCAATAAATGAAAACTGCCAAGCTGAAAATGTATTGAGTAAAAAATAGTAATGACTAATATTCTTCATAAGCATTATTGGAGGGAAAAAGGAACCCACAATACAAGAAGAAAACTTTCCATAAAAAGTACTGATAAGGCATGGTATACCTGAGAGTGATTTTCCAGCACTGAGTGGATGAGCAATGGCTTTGAACAATTTCTTTAAAAAAATCAAGAGGAGAAAAAATTAGCACATCAATGGTTTCTTTGTGATTTTGGTTTTTCAACCTTGAAAATTATTACATCCTAAACATTTCACACATTGCCAAAAAGAGATATTAGTGGACTTGACAGTAAGATAGAAAACTTTGCAAAAGAAAAAGCATACCAAGTAACTTAAACTGGTAGTGTATCAAGGATTCTGTAAAGTACTGTCCAAACATCATAATTTTATTTCAATGATTAAGAACATTTTATACAAAATTCATTTTTCTTGCACAGAAAAATGTTTTAACAATGCAAGAAAAGAAGGAAGAGGAAGAGGAGGAGTTTAGTCTAGCAAGATTGATGTCAGATTAAACTAGGGGTAGTGATTTCTGACAGTCTCAAAATGGGTGAACAGTGTGGTCGGGCAGTAGGAAAAAAGCAAGTAGGATGCTTGGCTGCATAGCTAGAGGTATAACAAGCAGGAAGAGGGAGATTGTGATCCCCTTATATAGAGCGCTGGTGAGACCACATTTGGAATCCTGTGTTCAGTTCTGGAGACCTCACCTACAAAAAGATATTGACAAAATTGAACGGGTCCAAAGACAGGCTACAAGAATGGTGGAAGGTCTTAAGCATAAAACGTATCAGGAAAGACTTCATGAACTCAATCTGTACAGTCTGGAGGACAGAAGGAAAAGGGGGGACATGATCGAAACATTTAAATATGTTAAAGGGTTAAATAAGGTTCAGGAGGGAAATGTTTTTAATAGGAAAGTGAACACAAGAACAAGGGGACACAATCTGAAGTTAGTTGGGGGAAAGATCAAAAGCAACGTGAGAAAATATTATTTCACTGAAAGAGTAGTAGATCCTTGGAACAAACTTCCAGCAGACGTGGTTGGTAAATCCACAGTAACTGAATTTAAACATGCCTGGGATAAACATATATCCATTGTAAGATAAAATACAGGAAATAGTATAAGGGCAGACTAGATGGACCATGAGGTCTTTTTCTGCCGTCAGTCTTCTATGTTTCTATGTTTCAAGAACAATATGGGACAATTCAGTCAAAGTTCCGTTCCTTATTTACTTACACATAGAAGACAGAATCTTGCCAATTTAAACAAGGATATACCCTGAGAGATTCTAGGCAGGGGTTATCCTTGCTCTCTTCCTCTATTTACTCTAGGGCTAGGCTGTGCTGCCTCGTCGCATTCATCTTTCTAGAATGTACTCTCTCTTCTTCCTGGGAAACTGACCTTCCTTGTAGTTCATCACCCCAGCTCCTCCTCAATGGACATAATCTCTTACAATCATTTTGCTAGCTCTCAACACTTTTACAAGCTCTCAACACTTGCTTATAGTCAAAGGCACAACATGATCCCATGATCTCAGCAAGTGACTCCCATATTTTTTAAAGGACGTTTTGAAACTGTTCATTTATCCAAACTGAATCTGCGTTTCATGAGAGATTTTAATCTTGAAGGTTTGTACGATATTTAGTAAATTGGTTTATTTGATTGTATTTGATTCTCTGAGTGTGTATGTGTGTTTCTAAAGATCTATAAGATATTGTAGCTAATTGCATTAGGAAGAACAGAATTATTAAAAGAATAATCCTAATTCAAAGCCATCAATTAGGTAGGAAGGTAGATACATCTTCCTACCTCCATCGGAGTAATGTAATCATTCATTCCACTGTTATAGACATAGATCATGCCATCATACAGATGGTTTTCCCAACACATAAAGACAACCTAGAAGCAAAACAAAGTTTCAGGTTTTTAAATCTGCTAAAAATCACATGCATATTAGTCTCAGAACATACTTCATTTCAACGTATGAAATTTGTTAGCAATATTTATATAGATACAAGAGATAAAAGGCTTTCCTTTACCCATGAGTAGAAAATTCATAGCTTGTGAATCATCCATTTCTGAAGACTCGTCAAAAACATCAGACTTATTTAGAAGGCCTTCAACCTATGACTTCAAAGTGCATTTTCTCTGAATCCCTTTTCTTATGGATTTGATAATCTGTCTTCATCAGATATATATCTCTCTATCATCCATCCACCCACCCACCCACCCACCCACCCACCCACCCATCCATCCATCCATCCATCCATATATATATATCCCAGTGGGTATGGCTAGCTGATGAGGCCAAAATAAGGCTGAAATAGATCTATCCTAGTCTCCCTTAATTTTCAAATTCAGCAAAAGAACATGTGACACATACATATATATATATGTATATATATATCACATGTTTTTGCTGAATTTTTAAAATTAAGGGCGACTAGGATAGCGTCTAGGGACTAGGATATATATATACACACACACACACACACACACACACTACAGTATTTGGTCCATTGCATTCATCAAAGTAGGCCTGAAGAGCAGCTGGCACTATTTGGGCCTTCGTTACCTATGACCAAGGAATTATTATAACACCTTCCTCTTGTTATAACTACAAATCATTCTAAAATAAGATTTGGGGTTAATCAAGTGACAGATCAAAACATATCTGGTACCAAATACAGTGGTACCTTGGGACTTAACTGCTTTGAAATTCATCAAACTTGGTACTCAATCATTTTGACACAAACATTTTGTTCCAGTATTCATAATTTGTTTGGTACTCATCACACCTCCAAGATACCACTGTACTTTATAATGCTAAGGAAAACATATAATACAGAACTTTTTGAATATTCCTCTTATTCATCAATAATATGTTATAAACTACTAAAAGTTATCACCTGTTGTATATCAAGGCTGGTAATATCCATATGCACAATGCAGGCTTCCATATTTGCCATTAGGTTCTTGTCTTGGAAATGAAGTAGCAAATCCTTCATAATCTGAGCTGTGATTCCAACCAATTTATCACTTAAAATGTATGGCTCAAGACATTCTAAAAACACTCCCTTTGCTACCGAATTTTCACTCATCTTGTCATACATTTGACCGAATAATATATCTCTGGGGAGGAAAAAGACATGGCAAGTATTTGACAGATTATTCTTAAAATTTATAGTTTATACAAGCTGGATTTTCAGCAATATATCTGTTTTAATCATCTGCTATTTTATGCAAAAACAATTTCTAAACATAATACTATTATTCAAAATAGGACTAGACTTTCAATCCTGGGCCTAGAAAGTTTAGAACTAAGACCCCTTAAACAAGATCTAAGTATTGCCCACAAGATCATATGCTGCAACGTCCTGCCTGTCGGCGACTACTTTAGCATCAACCACAACAACACAAGAGCACACAACAGATTTAAACTTAATATTAACCGCTCCAAACTTGACTGTAAAAAATATGACTTCAGTAACCGAGTTGTCAAAGCGTGGAACTCATTACCGGACTCCATAGTGTCCTCCCCAAACCCCCAAAATTTTACCCTTAGATTATCTACGGTTGACCTATCCAGATTCCTAAGAGGTCAGTAACGGGCGAGTACAAGTGCACTAGAGTGCCTTCCGTCCCCTGTCCTATTGCTCTCCTATATCTCCTATACCTTTCTTCTATTCCTATATCTCTTCTTCTATTCCTTCATTGATATGTTCTATTACTATACCTTATTTTCTATTCTTTCTTAGATATATTTTACTATGAGTATCTCCTCTATAACCTGCATCATGTATTTTACTATGTGTATATATATATATATATATACCCACTAAAACCCTCATTGTGTATTGGACAAAATAAATAAATGAATAAAATTAAAATTATGCAGGCAGAAAATACACATACATCTACCTTAAAGCCAGCTATAGAACGATTATCCATTAAGATTATGCAGGTCCATTGAGAAGGTGCCTTTGAAGCATCACATCCTCTTGAAGACTTCCCTACCCTCTCTTAACACCCTCCCTCCCTAGGTTCTCTGAAAATACACAGAAGATTCAAAGGAATACTTCAAGTATTGCGCGAAGCATTTCTCCAAGTGCTGTGGCACTCTTATTGAAACAACTTAGAAGACTAGCACAAACTGCAGTCAAGATGCAGTCTACTGGAAAAATTACCATAATTCCTGCGGCATGCTTTTACTTACATTCGCTGAAGTAGAAGACAATAGTCAACAATGACAGGGACCATAGTCTGCAAAAAAGGAACGTGGAAAAATCTAACTATTTGCATATAGAAAGGGCCTCTTAGTAGACCAAAAGGTTCTTAATGGGAGAAGTGGCCTCATAGACCAGTGTTTCCCAACCTTGGCAACTGGAAGATATCTGGACTTCAACTCCCAGAATTCCCCAGCCAGCGACACTGTCTTAGACAGCCAAGTCCTATACCCAAATCTTAGATTGTGCTTAATAAGAAAGTAGCAACCAGTGCAGAACTTGAAGTGCAGTACTGTATTTTACAATGTAGACGCTGTATTTCGCATCTACAGCAACGTATGAATACTTTTCAAGAACCCATTAAATACAGGCTAATTTTTTTGGTTTTGTTTACTGTATTGTTTGAATACTTCCAATAATTGCCAAAGAACAAAATTACAGTAAGCTACTTAAGGCTGATGGCCTTAAAACAAGGCTTCTTGATATGTGTTACCTCCTTATACACCATTAAAACATCCATGTGAAATACCATCTTAGTCATCTCTAAGGCAACTTGTCCTCATCTCGCTTTTTATCTTAATCTTTTTCCTTCAAATTACAGTCAATGTTATGTACATGTTCTTCAGAAACTCTTGGCCTTTGAAAGACCACGGGAGTCTTTGCTAATTTTGCTGCATTATTTTTTTTTATTTTATTTTATTTTATTTATTTATTAGATTTCTATGCCGCCGTTCTCGAGGCGACTCATGGCGGCGTACAACATTAATACAACAATATATAAGAAATCTAATATCTCTAAAATATGAAAATTTACTAAAAAACATTTAAAGGACCCCATGAACATTCGCATACATTCATCCAATCCAATCATATCTCACAATCTCATCACTCAGGGCTCCCATGCCTGCGGGCAAAGGTAGATTTTTAAGGCTTTGCAAAAGACCAGGAGGGAGGGGGCGGTATGTATCTCCGGAGGGAGTTTGTTCCAGAGGACCGGGGCCACCACAGAGAAGGCATTAGACTAAGAAGACACACACCATGGTAGTTTTATTCTTTTCCATTACCTAAACAATGTATTTTCCTTCAAGTTCTTTAAGCAATTACATCTGTTCTTAGCATCCCTCTATTTTTTTTCTGTTTATTTTACATCTTCCTACAACTATATATACAGTACTTGTGAAGTCGCTTCAATATCAATTTTCCATTTGTATGATAATTTGGAAATGAATCAAAATATGCGATAATATTAGTGCCTAAGACCACAATTTCTTTTTTAAGTTATTGCTTCTGCTTCTTTTTAAATACCCCATTTCATAGTACGTCTAAGGCAGCATACCTGAAAATGTTGCTCCATAACTTGGATTTTACCCTGCTCAGGACATTTCTTCATGGTTCGATCAGCACAATGAATAAGTATTTCAACCATCTATAAACACAAAAGATTATAGTATGTCTATTAGAGAGGTGGGTTCCTCCCGATTCGGAGCAGTTCGCCGAACTGGTAGCAACCTGCCAGTGATGTCATGATGATGACTATGCCCTGGTCAGACCACATCTGGAGTACTGCATCCAGTTCTGGTCATCTCACCTCAAAAGAGACATTGAAACTCTGGAGAAGGTGCAGAAAAGAGCAACCAAAATGATTAGGGGACTTGAAACCAAGACTTATGAAGAGAGGGAACTGGGCATGGATAGCCTACAGAAAAGGAGGGCCAGAGGGGACATGATAGCAGTCTACAGGTATACGAAGGGTTGCCACAGTGAAGAGGGGGTCACTCTATTCTCCAGGGCACTAGAGGGCGGGATGAGGAACAACGGCTGGAAGCTGGCCAAGGAGAGATTCAACCTGGAAATAAGGAAGAACTTCCTGACGATCAGAGCGATCAACCAGTGGAACGGCCTTCCAGCGAAGGTTGTGAACTGTCCAATTCTGGACACTTTCAAGAGGAGATTGGACTGCGATGTGACTGGGGTGCTATAGGATTTCCTGCTCAGGCAGGGGGTTAGACTTGATGCCCTGCATGGTCCCTTTCAACTCTAACAATCAATCAATCAGTCAATCAATCAATCAATAAATGTCATGGAAGCAGTTCGGTAGATGCCAGTCCCTAAGCGCCACCATTTTTTGTTTTGAATTTATTCAGGTTTTCTTCCTGTTTTTTTAGGGGGGGGGGATTTTTGTTTGGGTTTTTTCTTCTGTGCATGTGCAAAAGCCGAGTTTTCGGTAGTGTACATGGATTGCCATTTCGTTTTCAGCTTTTTGGGGGGGAATTTTTTATTATTATTTTTTGCCACTGCGCATGCGCGCAACCACAAGGCACAGCCACATGGTATAGGACGAAGCGAACCGGCAGAGAAGTAAGTTAGAATCCACCCCGATCTATCTGTCCTAATATAATGAGACATGTCTGATTAAAAAAATTACTACAAAAACATTGGTACAATACTTTTTTGCCCAATAAGCACATGAACGTTCTATGAGGAAATTTGTTTCAGGCATTATTTCCCCAGGGTTTATTAAAATGGATCTTCTTTGGGCTCGGATACCGATCCCCAAGAGAACATGAATGCTCTCCCCCTTTCTTTGCTTCTGATAAAGTGACAAAAGCAGCTTCACCTGTTCTACTAGAAATGTATCAGGAAGCATGAGTACCGAGGAACCCAGTCGTGTGGTTGCACAGGGGTTGGATTCCCTACACCACTGATGGTGAACCTATGGCATTTATTTATTTTATTTATTTATTAAATTTGTATGCCGCCCCTCTCCGTAGACACAGGTGGAACTCAGAGCCATATCTACTGGCACATGAGCCATTTATTTATTTATTAGATTTGTATTCTGCCCCTCTCTGTAGACTCGGGGCGGCTCACAGCATACAATAAAACAATTCATAACAAATCTAATAAATTTAAAAAACATTTAAAAACCCCATTATTAAAGCAGACATACACACAAACATACCATACATAAATTGTATAGGCCCGGGGGGGGCGGGAAATGCCTCAATTCCCCATGCCTGACGGCAGAGGTGAGTTTTAAGGAGTTTACGGAAGGCAAGGAGGGTGGGGGCAGTTCTAATCTATGGGGGGAGCAGGTTCCAGAGAGTCGGGCCCACCACAGAAAAAGCTCTTCCCCGGGACCCGCCAGACGACATTGTTTAGTCGACGGGACCCGGAGAAGGCCAACTCTGTGGGACCTAATTGGTCGCTGGGATTCGTGCGGCAGAAGGTGGTCTCGGAGATATTCTGGTTCGATGCCATGAAGGGTTTTATAGGTCAAAACCAACACTTTGAATTGTGGCCGGAAATTGATCGGCAACCAATGCAGACTGCGGAGTGTTGGTGTAACATGGGCATACTTAGGGAAGCCCATGATTGCTCTCGCAGCTGCATTCTGCACAATCTGAAGTTTCCAAACACTTTTAAAAAGTAGCCCCATGTAGAGAGCATTACAGTAGTCAAATCTCAAGGTGATTGCCCTAATTCAAGTCCATCGTGCATGTGTGTGCTGGCCAGGTGATTTTTGGCTCACACAGAGGCTCTGGGAGGGCGTTTTTGGCTTCCAAAGACTCTCCAGGGGGAAGGGTGTTTTTATCCTTCCTTGGTTCCAGGAAAGCCTTTGAAGCCTGGGGAGGGTGAAACACAAGTCTACTGGGCCTACCAGAAGTTGAGAAACAGGCCATTTCCAGCCTCCAGGGGGGTGGAGGAAGCTATTTTTGCCCTTCCCAGGCATTGAATTATGGCTGTGGGAACTTGCATATGCACAACAGTGCGCGCTCTTTCAGCACCCAAGTAAAAAAAGGTTCACGATCACTGCCCTACACTTTGTCCTATTTTTTAAGGCATAAGACAATTGCATGTAGTTCATACAGAGCAAAATCCATCTGACAAAAGCAAAATTTATATTGACTTGACATTTTTCTTCCTGATTTCAGAAAAAAATGATTTTGAAATTTCTGTGGAGTTTGAGAAAAATAGTCCCAATCTACTTTCCAGTAGTAGAATTTTGTGCAGAATGTGAGCACATTCAATCATAAAATTATAAATAAAAAACCTGCATTATGGTACTGTACTCATATGCTTCTACAGGAAAAAACATTTCAGTTTTTAATTCCGCAACAATACTGAAGTGGTAAAGCTTTTACACTTAATCGAATATTAAACTTCAAAGTGACTACATAGATTCCTGTAACAACTGTACACTAACAGTATCTCAAAGTAAGACAATCCTGAATTTAAGATAATGTTTCCATTTATAAAAGGAAGATTAGATAAGAAAACAGTAAAAAAAACCTATACTCCTCTCCTTTATAATACTATTAAACTAAAACAATCTTCTCATTTGAAAAGTAAATTATTTGAACATAGAAATCTTCCTTTCTAATTCTGGGGACTAGACACCAAGTTCAGAGAGGAGAAATACAGGATTAAGTATTATTGAAGCTTTATGGCCTCAGTTGCCCCTTCACTGTTCAAAAATGTAGAAAATTAATAACCATCTATAATGTGAATAGTTTGACCCAAAATTCTATTAAAATATACCTTAAATATATATTGTATAAAGATGTAGCTTTAAAAACAAGGATCAGTTATATGAAACTGCATAGCTAAAAATCAACCTTTTCGAAATGAAACCCACATACATGTATTTCTTGTAGAAAAATAAAATATGCAAAAGGAATTTAATTCTAAGTTTAAATAAAAATAAAACTCACTCTGTCTGCAACAACAGCCTTCCGTTTTTGTTCATCTCCTGATAAGCCTGTTTCAAAACAAAATAAAACAAAACAAAAGTCTTTAAATTTTCAGGGTACAAACTCAGGATACAAACAGAAGCAGTTTTCTTATTATCTCATATGAAGGTTTAAGTGTAATAACAAATGTTTAATGTTTTATAATTTACACAAACTATCTGGGTGTAATTGAATTACTATGGTAGAGGTGAATTTATATGCTATTTCTTATGTTTAATGTTTTCAGTCTTACAATCATACTGAACTCAGAAGGTGGAATTCTTAATATTATGATATGATAAATGATCAAAGACAATATAACGTCTATTTATATAATGCTTGCTAGATGCAGAAACAGTGGCATACAACTTGAACTTCCCAGTTTTTGCAACTTTCACATAAGATAAGATATTGTTGTGAGCCGCCCCGAGTCTTCGGAGAGGGGCGGCATACAAATCTAATAAATTATTATTATTATGTCAGTACAACACAGCAAACAAGATCACTATGCTGGATTTCGTATTTCATCACCAGTCGGGCGCTTTCCAAGCACCTAGGACTGCGTAATGTAGCGGCGAATTATGTTTGCCGATCCCAGTAAAGCGGCCTTTTGCAATTGACAGATGGAGATTTTGTCTATTCCGATGGTTTTCAAATGTCCGCTGAGATCCTTTGGTACTGCGCCCAGCGTGCCAAGTACCACTGGGACCACTTTCACAGGCTTATGCCAGAGTCGTTGCAGCTCGATTTTTAGATCTTCGTATTTCACTAATTTCTCTAGCTGCTTCTCCTCAATTCTGCTGTCTCCTGGGATTGCGATGTCGATGATCCATACTTTCTTTTTCTCCACGATCACAATGTCTGGTGTGTTATGCTTCAGAATTCGGTCAGTCTGAAGTCGGAAGTCCCATTATTATTATTATTATTATTATTATTATTATTATTATTATTATTACTGTTATTATATCAACCCTTTTGATCACCTCTAGCTATTCACATATTGTAATTTACTGTATATCATCTCAAAAGTGACGTGCAAAAGCCTTGATTATCCAAAGCCTTATAATGACACCTATGGCATTGGAAAGATTGTGAATTTCTAGGCAAGATGAGTAAATGGCACAGTACATGAGGTAAGTACAGGAAAAAAAGATGGCAGCCAGGAACAGAAAAAAACTGCTGTTACTTGAGGTAAATACACTTACCCACAACAGCTTTGCCTTTCCCTTCATGAAAGGACCACGACAAAGCCAAAGCTTCATTAAGACATTCTTGTTTCAGAAGGTGATCGATCCTCTAAGGTAAAAAGTACAAAAATTACATCAGAAATATCAATAAATAAAATTCAGCAAAACATGAATTCTATAAACTTAACGCAAACTTGCAGTGATCCTATTTTTGTCTCCAGCATGGTAAAGGCTTGTTCTGAAGAAAATAGTGTTTTCTTTAAGATTCAAATGAAAACCATCTAGTTAATTCTGTTTTAAAAACAATGACTGATCTGGATAGATTTAAATGATAAAACCACATCTTTGTTGACATTTATTCAAATTAATCAGTTTTAACAATCATTATTTTATTATATCCATCATCTAAAGATTATTCTTTAAAAATTCTTCTTTTCTCAGACAAACTGAAATTTAAACAATGCTTTAACCATTTTAAACTGAAAGTAATATAACCTAAAGTCCAGATGTTCAATACAGCCACTAAAATAATTATATATGTATTGTTTTTCAATCTGAAATAAAATTTAGAAGACAAATTCCAAGTGGAATTAAATTGACAGGTTATCAGTGGCAGATAATGGCTGGTTGGGAAATATTGGGAGTTAAAATTAATCCTTTTAAAATTGCCAATTTTGAGAAATATTAGTTTAAATATATATTAACAAAAGTGATATACTGAAGTCTGGATATTGATATCTTTTTCAATGATCTGTACATGTCCCTCACAGACACCTCTATTTGTCAAGCCATGAAAAAAGTAACTTGTTCCTTCTCTCCTCACTTACCTCCCTCCAAGTCCTCAATGTTAAAACATGAACAGACTGAAATAAAATGAGGGGGAAACAGGTGAGTAACAGATATTTATTTAAGAGTATATTAGCAATAATTATGGCATCTTAGGTAGTAGAAGGATGATGAATCAACTTTTCAAACACATGCTAAATAACTTTCTTTGATTTTGGCAGGGGAATTACTGAAGTTGAAATCAATGTATCTCAAACATGTCAGGCTATGCTGAACTATTTTCCATTTGTTGACAAAAACAATTTTGCTGACAATAGCAATACCCCAAAGTCTCATAGTTATATATTCTTCTTTCCCTTTCCTTCTCTAGAGCAACTGCGATAAAAAGTTCAAATTATTATTAATTTTGCTCAATTCAAGCTTGCTGTATTACCTAAACTGAACAAATCTATGAATGTTTGTGTATATGACAATGACAATATTTTTGAATTAAATCATCTGATTAAAGGACGGGTGATTCACACAGCTAACAAGTCTGACAAATAATAACAGAAATGATCAAGAAGAATAAGATAGACTCCCATCCTTCTGAGGTGGGTAAAATGAGGATCCAGATTGTTGGGGCCAATATGCCCCACTTAGAGAGTGCTGTAAAAGCACAGGGAAGTAGTATGTAAGTCTAAATGCTATTGCTATTAACCTGTTTAACCTAATTAGAAAAACTTACTTTTGTACCCAAATAAAAAATCTGACCACCACAGTTGCTGATTGACTGGTAGCAAGCCTTTTCACCCACCAGTGCCTAAAAAACAGATTTTTTTTTTACTTAATGCAGGAATATATAGTTTACATTGTTATTGGATAAAAAAACAGGTACAATATATATCTAGTCACTTAAAATATAAATGAAGCAAGACAAGTAAAATATTTTAGCAGTATAGTATAGTACAGTATAATATTGTATCGTATTATTGTATAGTATCTTTGAATTTGCCACTTAAATAGTTCATAAAACCATAAGAGCTTTAACCAGTGGTCCCCAAACTACAGCCCGCGGGCCACATGCGGCCCGCTGAGGCCATTTATCCGGCCCACGGGTAAGTGACACAACACAGTGTTCCATCTAATTTTCTATGAATAAAATGTGGTATTTTGTTAGTAACTAATATCAATCATCAAAAAAGTTGCAAAAGTTTTTTTCCCTACTTTTATCATCCAGTTACATTCATTTTCTTTTAATTAAATTCCCTCCTTAATGTTCCTTCAAAAAATACACCAATTATAATTCTAACTTATTAACCATTATGCCAAAGTGCTTCCTTCTTTCTTTATACATTTTTCTATAAGCCAAGAAAACCTACAATCAGATGTTAACAAAAGAAAATTAAAAACAAAACATAAACATATATGAATTTCAGACTTCTTCCCTCCCTCTAAATAGTACGTTCCTATTTTGTTTTTTACTTTAAAATAAGGTATGTGCAGTGTGCATAGGAATTTGTTCATAGGGGTTTTTTTATAGTCCGGCCCTCCAACAGTCTGAGGGACAGTGAACTGGCTCCCTGTGTAAAAAGTTTGGGGACCCCTGGCTTTAACTGTTTAACATTAATTTACACCTTACACTAGAAAATTGCTTCTATACTGTACTGAATTATGCCATAAATAGGACAAGAGTCTAGATCAGTGATGGTGGGCTTTTTTTTGTTTGCGTTCCAAAAAGCGGGGTCCTGGGGGGTCATGTGCATGCGTGCCCACACCCATAATTCCATTGGGTGGGGCGCACATGATGGCACATCTGTATTTTGTTTTCCCCAGTCTTCAGAGCCTTTTTAGGAGCCTGGGGAAGGCGAAAATGGCCTTTTTCCCTCACAGAGGCTCCCCGGAGGACAGAAATGGCCCATCTGCCAACTTCAAGTTGGGAAATGAGCAATTTCTGGCCTCTGGAGAGCCTCTAGGGGTAAGCTGGGGAAGGCCGTTTTCATCGTCTCAGGCTCCTAAAAAGTTCTGAAGCCTGGGGAAGGAAAAAACCCCGGAACCTCTGGTTCAACCAAAAGTTGGCAAGCATAACACTTCCAGCCTCCGGAGGACCTCGGGGAGGGGTGGGCAAAAGCCGTTTTCACCCTCCCCAGGCTACTAGAAAGGCTCTGGAGCTCACGGAGAGGAAAAAATGGGCCTTCCCCACCCTCCGAAGGCTGGAAACTGTTTCCCGATTTCTAGTGGGCCCCAAAGACCCGAAAATCATGGCTCTGCATATGTGCGGTACATGTGCCATACATTCACAATCATGGGTCTGGGTTATTTGAGGGCCTGCCTCTCTCTGATCATATCTACTCATCTCATCAGTTCTGGCAGAAGATGTGGGTTCTGGATCCTATCTATTGTAGAGCAACATCTGGCACAGCCAGGAGGAGACCCCTTTCTGTTGTGACAAGTACCCTTTGGAACATCATTCCCCAGACATTAGATTTGCTTAAACTTTAAAGGCCCTTTAAACAGTTTCAAAAGTCAGAAAAAGGAGGTGTGTGTGTGTCTTGTTATCCTCTTTTAATGTATAGCAGCTATAAACTGCCTAAGTCTTTAGCCACTGAAAAACAAAGCTATATTTCAGAAATATAAAGAGAAGTTTGATTTCTTTGGTCAAGTTGTACATGACATATTCCTACAACTTTATAATTCCAGTAAATATTATAGCTACATTAATGTCTGAAAGTCATTTTAAAAGACTGGATGTTCCCAGCAGCATACATAATTTTATGCCAGGGCAAGCAACAAGGCTAAATACTGTATAACTATTACAATGAAGGGCTTTCAAAAGTTATGTTTGTCATAATGGGTACAATGGCTATACTGTACATCAGCAATACATTGTAAAATATACTGCTCAAAAAAATAAAGGGAATACTCAAATAACATATCCTAGATCTAAATGGATGAAATATTCTCATTTAATACTTTGTTCTGTACAAAATTGAATGTGCACAACAGCATGTGAAACTGATTGTCAATCAGTGTTGCTTCCTAAGTGGACAGTTTGATTTGACAGAAGTTTGGTTTACTTGGAGTTACGTTGTGTTGTTTAAGTGTTCCCTTTATTTTTTTGAGCAGTGTACAATTGTATTAAAACCATTTTCTATAAAATGCTTTGATAAAGTAATGCCTTTATTATTATAACCAGTAGTAACAGTGCACTACATAGCAGATACAGCAACCATGATACATAGAAAGTAAAAAGAAAGAAAATTATCTCTGTAACATTTTAAGACACCTCAAATTTCAGAAAAGAATATTACAAAACCAAAACAGAATAGAATACTATGGAAACAAAATAGAGCCATACCAATGCTTGGCTAACATTGCCTCCTGTTGCCAATGATTTGAAGTGGCTGCTATTGTATACTAGTTGAACTTCTGATATCTCTACAGTCTCAAGTTCTTCCTGTGTATGACGATCTATCACATGTAATTTTTCTACACTGTCTAGAAGCACAATTGTATGGGAGTTTATCCACTAGAGGAAAGCAAAAACAAGGAAGTGGTATCAAAACAGTGATGTGACATATTTAAGAAAGACTTTCAAACCATAATATTCAAGAAGTCATGTTAGAAGCACTAAACAATTACGTCTGAAAGTTGTATAGTAATTGTCACAACAAATGATTCAGAAAAGGTGCATCAAAAGAAACACAGAAGTAAGATCCCACCTCCAACACTGTTCAAACAAAATGCAAAGGATGTAAAGAATGACATTGAAGATCATCAGGTAACCAGAAGTTAATTCCTATGAGAGAAACTAAGGATAGATCTACGAGGGTCGCCCAGAAAGCAATGCACCACATTTTTTTTCCTCAGGCTACAGTAATGGTACAAATGCAAAACTTTAGATATACAGTAGTACCTCTAGATACGAGTTTAATTCGTTCCAGAACCGAGCTCGTATGTTGATCAACTCGGATCTCGAACGAATGCCTTTAGACTTTGTTTTCCCCCCGCCGAGATAACCAGAAGCAAGGATTCTTGTGCCACCTAGTGGAAGCTCGGCTCGTATCCCGAATTTGAGCTCAGGTGTTGAACAGAAATTTTGCTCCTGTCGTGGCTCGTAACTTGAAATACTCGCATGTGGAGCAGCTCGTATCTAGAGGTACTACTGTACATTATTTGAATTGTCAGGAGTGTGTGTGTAAATTTTGTATTTCTTCAGACAGAAAGCGTAGCTGCAGCAGTGTTTTGAAATGGCTCCGTAAATGATGTACATTACAAGCCATGTGTCGTCATTGAATTTCTCACTACACAGAAACTGTTGGGAGCATTCACAAATGTTTGTGTACAGTTTATGGAGAACCTGCAGTTTACAGAAGTACGGTTAGTCACGGAAGACATTTTGAAGATGACGAAGAGGTGATTCGCACAGTGCAGAAATGGCTTCGTGACCAGAACAAGGAGTGGTACCGACAAGGCATACATGTCATTGTGTCTCACTGGAGGAAGGCCATAGAATGGAATGGAGATTACGTGGAAAAATAGAGTGTAGAAGAAACATAATTTTTTCTTGTGCGTAAGTTTCATTGTGTTCAATAAATAATTGTTGAAGAAAAAAATATGGTGCATTACTTTCTGGATGACCCTGGTATGACTTAAGTTAAGATCAACTTATACAGCGTTTAATTCTTGAAAGCTTAAAAGTTTACACTCAGTTTTGTGACTTAAGGCAGCTTTTAAAGATATTGCACTAATATAGGTTCCAATAATTCTTAATAGTTGACATAGCCATCTTGTTTATTATTTTTATCAGCTGACATGCTTATTATGTGCATTTTCACATATTTATGTAATTTCTTACTAGACATTTTACAAATATTTTTTTCCTTTTTCTATTACTATAAAGACCATAAGAAACAGATATATTGTTGCCAAGTAGAGTTTGGAAACACAGGAAAAAATGGCATATGTGGCAAAAATTTATCCAAAAATTGCATTTATTATTAAATAATTATTCAGGGAACAAATAAAAGTCCTCAGTCTGATTTTTAGAGACATCTCAAGTCGATTTAATTTGAGATATACTGTACAGATCTTCTTTCAAGCTAGAAAACACTAGTATTTTCTAATTAAGTATAAAATATGAATACTTACTGTAAAATTGATTAAATCATAATGCAAGTGTAGCTGCTTCTGCTTTGTAACATGTATTGCTCCAGATTCATCTCTTTTTACCTAATGGAGAAGTTTATCCTATTATTCTTTGACATCCCCCTCATATAAAAAGATTCTTTGGTATTAACTTTGCAAGCAATACTTAGAAGCTACAATATATTTGAAGATACCTATACTGTACTTAGTACATTTACACAATGGAAGAAAAAGACAAATGCAAAATATAAATTGTAGTGCAAACTCCCTGGAAAACAATTGTTGTAGGCATTTTTAGCATGAATATCAAAACAGTCCAATCTTATGGTTTACAAATAACTTTGATCATTCGAATGTGCAACGAAACTAGCACCTATGAACAGTCATTTAAAAAAACAGCAATTTCATACAGAGGATGAAGTAATTTGAAAAATTACAGAGTGTGCTGAACTGGATATGATGACGAGGCGGTTAAATAATCAAGAAGAATCTGATTTTTATAGAATTTGGGAAAGGATTTATGTATGGTTACATTAAAAAAATGCTAAATGATTGGAATATAAAGTAATATGTATACGATTTTCTTTTTCTTTTTCTTAAGAAAGTTTAAATATATGAGAAAATTTTTCTTTTCTAGTCTCTGTATTGATCTTACAATTTTTAGTGTTTTTCTTTTCTGTATAAGAAATATTTCTATTTTGAGCGGGGCAATTGTAGCCCCTATATATGTTAAATGTATTTTTGTTTTGTTTGTCTTTTATGAAAAAAATCAATAACATTTATTTTTTAAAAAATACAGCCATTTCCAACTCAGGAACCAAGCGCAAAAATTACTTTCCATTCGTTTTAAGAAAAGACATTTAGAAAAGCAAAGTTCAAACTTTAGGCATAGCCTGAATCTTACCAGAAGGAAATGGACCACATCTCCTCGACAGAAAGCAAGCACTGGATTGACAGATGTTTGGGCAGCAACAAAATACCAGGCAAGTAGTGGAACACTAGATGGTTCCATCTAAAAAAAAAGAGGAAGTCTTAAATTTGCCAAGTTTGAGGACCCCTGCTCTAAGATAATGTTGCAGGATCCAATCTGAGTTTGCCCCGGTGACTGACTCAAATTCGATCTAGCACAGTGTTTCCCAACCTTGGCAACTTGAAGCTATCTGGACTTCAACTCCCAGAATTCCCCAGCCAGCGAGTGCTGGGTGGGGAATTCTGGGAGTTGAAGTTCAAATAGCTTCAAGTTGCCAAGGTTGGGAAACACTGATCTAGCACATGGTAAGATATCTACTGGAGTCTCTGGACAGAACAGACACATAAATGATGTTTATATAAATCAAATAATGAAGATCATCTTAGAGTACAATATAAATCAAACACACACTAGAAAAATAATCTTATAGTGGAAGGATCAGTGCAATTTAATGAAGACTGGCTTTTTTGAATGTTTAGAAACTTTATGCTCCATTCATTTCCCAAGTCTACAAGATCTGTTCTTTATATATGCCAGTTCTATAATAATATTATTCTACTAAACCTTTAGAAACCAGCTATATTTCCAAGCTACTTTTTCCTGAAATAATAATGACTTCACTTAAGTGCTGAAATGCCCTTTTCAGAGGCCCATTTCACTTTCAGTATTTCTTAAAATTATGGTAAAGATCTGATCTAATTAATTGCTAGTTTTAAATCATTTTTATCACTGCATATTTCACGGTTGCTGAATGTTATGCATCATATAAATGGAAGCTTTCACTCTTTAAATGTTTATAGGCAGCCCTTGACTTACAACCCGACATTTCTGTTGGTGAATCTGCCCTATTTTACAACTTTTCCTGCCACCGTTGTTAAGTGAATCCCGGCAGTTATTAAATCAGTAACCTGGTTGTTAAGTGAATCTGGTTTCCACATTGACGTTGCTCATCAAAAGGTCACAAAAGGTGATCACGTGACCTTGGGACACTCCAACCATCCTAAAGATGAGATAGTTGTCAAGTGTCTGAATTTTGATCACATGACCAAATGGGAAGCTGCAATCGTTGTATGTAAAATGGTCATAAGTCACTCTTTCCAGTGGTGTTGTAACTTTGAATCATCACTGTTCTGCCTGACCGGGCTCAGGTGATAATTAACAGTCCAGGAAAGAAGGTCAGACATTCGCGTGCATTGCTAATCAGAAAACTTGTGTTAAACATAAACGAAAAGGCTAAAGAAAACTGTCCTTATTTTCAGGAGTAAAACACAGTTCGAGGCAAAAATTCAGCTAGAGACAAAGTTCATGAAAAAGCAAACGAATACAAAATTTACGTAGCAGAAAGGTTCCAGGAGTTCTCTGAATTCTCAAGGCACGAGAGCAGCAGCTAGTCCCAAAGTTTTCAACTCCCACTTGCCTGACAATGCTGAGTTGAAATCCAAAGGCACAGAGCAGAGGCTTCAAAGCAGGAACCACAAAGCCACACAAACCACACAGATAAACACCCACAGTTTGCCTCTGCCTCTGTTCCCTTTTCTAACTGTAGCCCTCATTATGGGAACCACACCCAGCCCTTATTCTGTGGACCACACCCAAACACAGGTGACACCATAATCACCATTGATAATCCCTTAATTGACCCTACATTGCATTGCTCTACGGCTACACATATTAATTATTTGTTCAGCATCTGAATCCAAAGAAGAGAGGCTATCCGACGGGCTGCCTGCTAAATCCCCTGGGCTGTCTGCCAAGCCCTGTGGGCTGTCTGCCAACTCCTCTGAACCATCTGCCTCATCCTCTGGGCTGTCTGCCACATTTTCCTGGCTGTCAGCCAGGCTTTCACAATCACTTTGTGACGCATCTCTCACATATGTGGCCCAGGCCCGAATACACCAGTCACTAAATGAACTGTTGCAAGTTAAGAACTATCAGTATTTGTAACTAAATATACTGCTAAAAAAAATAAAGGGAACACTTAAACAACATAATATAACTCCAAGTAAATCAAACTTCTGTGAAATCAAACTGTCCACTTAGGAAGCAACACTGATTGACAATCAATTTCATTTTGTTGTCAGCACATTCAACTTTGTACAGTGAGAATATTTCATTCATTCAGATCTAGGATGTGTTCTTTGAGTGTTCCCTTTATTTTTTTTTGAGCGGTGTATTTATAATTCTTAGGAGAGGAGGAGTATAAATATTTAAAGATATTTAAAGATAAAGATAATCTTTATTTAAAGATAAAGAAAAAAAATTAACAGAATTACTCACACGACCATATGGGAAAGTCATCCACACTTTCAAAGATGGCTTCAGTCCAATCACAAGAATCTGAAGTTAATAATAGCAACAATAATATAAAAATCATCCTTCACATCTGCATTTTACAGTCTTTTTTCAAATATTCGTTTTTAAACAGGGTGCTTAGGGAAGGTAGGTTACCTTTGTTAGGGAAGCCATGGCCAGCAGGGAATATTGAGTGATAGGATGGTCTCTCAGCTCCGCCTTTGCATGTAAAGGCTCAATGCAGCAAACCTCTCCCTTCGAACCACTGAACAAACAGCGAGATTCACATGTTCTCACCCCCATGACTCTCCTGAATCACAGAAAATGGGACGATTTAGGTACGTGCAGAGGTGGGCTGCTGCTGGAATGCCTAATTGTGCGTAGCCCAGCGGCTCTGGAATACGAGAGCGGAATCGAGCGCAAGAGCGCAGATTCAAGAAGCGTAATTGCACTCGATCCCGCACTCACATTCCAGAGCTGCGGGGCTGTGCACAATTAGGCATTCCGGCAGCAGCCCACCTCTGGATATGTGTCATACAGCAACTGATGTAAAGGTAGCAATTTTTTTTTTTTTTTAAAGTACAAGCCAGCGACCGGTTAGGTCCCACAAAGTTGGCCTTCTCCGGGTCCCATCGACTAAACAATGTCGTTTGGCGGGACCCAGGGGAAGAGCCTTCTCTGTGGCGGCCCCGACCTTCTGGAACCAGCTCCCCCACGGAGATTAGAATTGCCCCCACCCTCCTTGCCTTTCGTAAACTCCTTAAAACCCACCTCTGCCGTCAGGCATGGGGGAATTGAGACATCTCCCCCGGGCCTATACAGTTTATGCATGGTTATGTTTGTGTGTAGGTTTTTGCTTTTTAATAAGGGTTTTTTTAGTGACTTTTAAATTATTAGATTTGTTGTATATTGTTTTATTGTTGTTGTGAGCCGCCCTGAGTGTACGGAGAGGGGTGGCATACAAATCTAGTAAGTAAATAAGTAAATAAGTAAATAAATAAATAAATAAGTAAGTAAATAAGTAAGTAAGTAAGTAAGTAAGTAAATGAGTAAGTAAATAAGTAAGTAAATAAGTAAGTAAGTAAGTAAGTAAGTAAGTAAGTAAGTAAGTAAGTAAATAAATAAATAAATAAATAAATAAATAAATTTAAATAGGGTAGATATGATCCCAGGAGTGATAGGAGTGATTGTGTCTGAGTCCTGCAATTAATATAATTTTTATATGGTTCTGATAGTACTTCATACAATCCTATGAACAATGATACAGTAGATAATTATTGAGAAAAATAAAAATAGAAAAGGAAACAATCCTTTGTCAAATAATATACAAGCTGCAATCGAAATTTAAATGCCTTTGCAGATTCTCAGTCATCCAGTCATGGCTGTCCCAAAGGTGTTATTTCAAAAGGCAACTGGACATCCAGATGTGAGACCCAATGGCTAAAGTTGGGCTCTGGGAAGCATCAGGTTTTGTTGCTGTAGTACCAGCCTTATTTTTCCACCCTGGCTTGCTTGCCTGAGATGCTTGGCTGTCACGGGCTTGGCAATGGAGTCTAATAGTTCTGTATATTTTAACTTGCTTTCAAGTGACATACAAGATGGAGTGCTCAGGAGTCCGTGGCTGCCATGGCAACCATGGATCTGTGCCAACTCGTCAAGGGCCTGACTCACAGAAGCAATCACAGATTAGATCTGGGGGCTTTATGAGGGCTTTTTGGTCTTAGACTAATTGTGACACAATTTGAAGGTGAAGGTCATCAGTCTTTGGTCATGGTTATTATCTGCTTGCTTTTCAGACTACTTTTCATACCCAGGTATTGTTCCCCTCCAGAGATCTATTAGCTCAGTCCAGTGGCAGGATTCAAAAAATGTTACTACTGATTCTGTGGGCGTGGCTTAGTAGGTGTGGCAGGGGAGGGATACCGTAACATCTCCCTTCCCTCCCCACTCCAGGGGAAGATTACTGCAAAATCCCCATTTCCTCACAATAGATGGGGTGGGGCCAGTGAGAGGTGGTATTTACCGGTTCTATGACTCCTTAAAACCCACCTCTGTCTTCAAGCGTGGGGGAACTGAAACATCTCCCCCTGCCTATGTAGGTTTTTTTGTGTATGATATGACTGTACATATGTTTTTTATATATTGGGGTTTCTTGTTTTTTAGATTTTTTAAAATGTATTATTGTTATTTTAGATTCTAACTATTAGATTTGTCATTGTATATTGTTTTTATCATTGCTGTGAGCTGCCCCGAGTCTAAGGAGAGGGGCGGCATACAAATCTAATAAATAATAATAATAACAATACTCAAAATTTCCGCTTCCGGTTCTCCAGAAATGATCAGAACTTGCTGAATCCCACCTCTGATTAGTCTATCCCAAGACCTGAAGATTTCAGAGGAAGTTTTGGTATTTTCCTAAAGGCTTGACAAGCAGTCTGAGTGAGACTTTTAATTTCTGTCGAGAAAGGGGTTTTCCAAATGCCTCGGATCAGATTGCCCTGGTGTAGCCTCTCCCTGTACATCAGTCTCAGGGACACCAAGAAAATGTCATATGATGGGAACCAGGGAGCATGCCTTCTCTGTAAGAGCCCCACTGGAACACCCATTTCCAAATAGATTTGAATTGTCTTGACCCCTAAGCATAGTTCCCTCTAAGCTGAGCAGTGAGCAATCGCTCACTTAAAAATCATCATCAACTCAGAGTTTTCCAAACCTGCCCAGAAGCCGAGAGGGAAAGAGTGAGAGGGAAGGAGAGAGAGAGGAAGAGAGGAAGAGAGAGAAACAGATAGAAAAAAGAGAGGAAGGAAAAGAAAAAGAAAAAGAATGGGAGTAAGGAAGAGAGAAAGAAAATCAAAATCTAGTTTGAAACTAACTCAACTATTTAAGTGGCATTTTGATATTGATAGAGTTGCCCTATTATGAGCTCACTGTTATAGACACACAGTACAGTATTTTATTTTGAAATTCTCTGAGGCAAAACAGGGTGGGTTTTTTGTTTGTTTGTTTGTTTATTATTTCTGTGCTGCCCAGTCCCGAAGGGACTGCCGCTCAGACACTATACTTTTCCGCCCACCCCACCCCCCAAAAAAAATTAGAGGGAACACTGGTCTTGACCCCTAAGTGAACTTTAAAAATCTAGCTTCTTCTTTAAAGTCGGAAATAAGATGAGGTATGGCCACCCAGATTGTATTCCATCTGTTTGCTATTAAATATACAGGATTAATTAAAAAAAAAAGGAATGAATTTCATGACGCATAGCTTCAGTTTTCAAACATCATCATGTAATGAGTCAGTGACCATTTCAAAGGGGAGTTATCTAAGTTGTGAAGGCCATGTTGAACACTTGTACGACAGGAAATAAAAGCTGAGTAGAATACTTGTGACTTGGTTGGAGTTTTGTATTACTTTACCTTAATAAAATGTTACGTCATGAAATCGGTTCGATTTTTTTGAATAACACTCTATTTGTTCTCATCTGTTCTGATATTTTCCATTTTTGTTTCACTTTTAAGTACCATGGTTGTGTACATTACTGATAGTCACTTTTGAGTTAGATGGCTAAATCTAATAAATAACTAAATAATGTTATAATGAAATCAGAGATCTTACTTGAATGACAGTTCAAATACTGAACCGCCACTGTCATTGCAGATTGCAAGAGTTGGATCATCTGTAAACTAAAGAAAATATTATTTTATACAATTCTTTATAAAGCCCACTTGTTTTCTTTCCATTCTCCCGATGCAATTTTTCCCTTATACCAGGGGTCTCTAATCTTGGCAACTTGTAGACTTCTAGACTTTAACAGGAAAGTGAACACAAGAACAAGGGGGCACAATCTGAGGTTAGTTGAGGGAAAGATCAGAAGCAACACGAGAAAATATTATTTTACTGAAAGAGTAGTAGATGCTTAGAACAAACTTCCAGCAGACGTGGTTGGTAAATCCACAGTAACTGAATTTAAACATGCCTGGGATAAACATATATCCCTCCTAAGATAAAATACAGGAAATAGTATAAGGGCAGACTAGATGGACCATGAGGTCTTTTTCTGCCGTCAATCTTCTATGTTTCTATGTTTCAATACTCAGAATTCTGTGAGTTGAAGTCCACAAGTCTTAAAGTTGCCAAGGTTGGAGACCTCTACCATATACTAACCAACTATAATGATAGAATTCATCCTAAAATTAGAATTATATTAGCTCTTGTAACTGAGCACAACCTATTTTAGTCAAAAAAGTCTAATCTCCATAACCTTTTTAATGCTACATATATAGTTTACAAGACAGAATAATTACCTTAATGTGCAAAATTGCAGTTCCTGGAGGATGTGCATCTATTATTGATCGTAACAATTTTCCACTGGCCAGATCCCACATTGTAATCTGTAAGCAGAACATTATTAACTTTCTGTAATACAACTAATTATTATTAAAATATGAAAACTATAAGACCTCTTCCAAGCCATCTATGGATGAAATTTACGAAACTAAAGATTAATGAATGAAATCATCCCTTTTATTTCTTTTCAGAGAATTCTATAATAAAACATATGATAGATACAATAGAAAGAACAGCGGGAAGCATATTTCAAATGTTGATGATTGACAAACTATTGGAAATCTTCTTTCTCTACAATCAAATTGACTCTGTAATTCTTTTGCACGTTTATCTGGGACTATGTTTTTAAGTGTATTGCACGTTAAATTATTACCTGTCCTTTTGCAAAGCCACACAGAAGTCTCGAACAATCATTGTTGATGCTCAGAGCAGATATAGCCCCATACTGTGCGCCAACAGTCGTATTGCCCAAGCAAAGCCGAAGAGCCTGGTTAGGATCTAAACAGAATATAAATTTATTTAACAAGAGGGAAAGAATCACAAACCAGGTAACCAATTTACATTTCAAACTTAGAAAGGAGTAAACCCACACAAATTTAATTGTCTAAGTTTAAATCATTGTTGTTGCAAATTTGAATTCACCAAGAATAACAGGATGTGCTGTTAAACACTGGTTGCCGATCAATTTCCGGTCACAATTCAAAGTGTTGGTTTTGACCTATAAAACCCTTCATGGCATCGGACCAGAATATCTCCGGGACCGCCTTCTGCCGCATGAATCCCAGCAACTGATTAGGTCCCACAGAGTTGGCCTTCTCCGGGCCCCGTTGACTAAATAATGTCGTCTGGCAGGTCCCAGGGGAAGAACCTTCTCTGTGGCGGCCCCGACCCTCTGGAACCAGCTGCCCCCACCCTCCTTGCCTTTCGTAAACTCCTTAAAACCCACCTCTGCCGTCAAGCATGGGGAAACTGAAATAACTTCCCCAGGCCTTTATTGTTTCTGTATGGCGTGTTGTGTGCATGTTTTTAAATTATGGGTTTTTAGTTTAAATTATTAGATTTGTATTACATTGTTTTGCCACTATTGTTGTGAGCCGCCCCGAGTCTAGGGAGAGGGGCGGCATACAAATTTAATAAATAATAATAAATAATAATAATAATAAATATCAGCAGGGTGCTAGAAGAATACTAAGAAACTAAGTAGCAGAGAGTCCCACTGATAACAGGGCTAAACTCAGATACTCCATCCAAGGCAACTATTATTAAAAATACTTATAACATAAATATCTTGATTGGTAGAGAGTAGAAGGGTTCAACTTCTGTCTAAACTGCATCTTGAAGACAGGGAAGCAAGAGAGTCTGCCTCGTGAAAAAAGAAGCTAATTCCATGAACAATAGGCCAGGTTAGAATCAAGCATAGGGCCAGAATATGAAGATCTTCCTTCAATCTGTCTTTCACCCTTTGCTCTATTGGTCAAATAGGCTCCTAGGAGCAAAGCTATGCAGCCACCTCCAACATTTTGACAATATGCTATAAGCTTTCACAATTTCTCTTTACTATTCTGGCTTATATAACCACAGTTTCTAGAGATGTCTAAGCTGAACATGAATTTTAAGGTGAAATAAGCTTTTGCAGAAAGTAAAACACAAGAGCAAATATTGTACACTGTTTGTAATAGGGGTGAATTATCTGTGGGTCGGGCGTAGGATGAGAGT
The DNA here is from genome assembly GCF_031021105.1 of Erythrolamprus reginae. NCBI lineage: Eukaryota > Metazoa > Chordata > Lepidosauria > Squamata > Dipsadidae > Erythrolamprus > Erythrolamprus reginae. The sequence continues at coordinate 72,159,024 of NC_091954.1, read as the reverse complement.
GAAGGTTCGTTCTCTTAGCTTGTGGATTGGTTTCTGAACATTTTGTTACCAGGCTAGGTAAGCAGAGGAACATGGATACTGACATCCCCTAAATGCCACTGAAGGTGTTATCTAGCCCGGTAATGAAACATTAGGAAACCAAGCTAGAAGCTTGGAGAATGAACCTTCACCCCCATGATTCTCTGCAAAGATGAAAGCTATCCAGCTAAAGCAAGAATTTATTTATTTATTTATTTATTTATTTATTTTTATTCATTTGTCCAATACACAAATACATAGGAAGAAAAATAGACATGTAGTAATATATATATAAGGGTAAAGTGAACTTAGAGGAGAGGATATATGAAAGAAAGAAAATATATATGATACGTGAGAGAAAGGAAAGACAATTGGACAGGGGACGAAAGGCACACCAGTGCACTTATGTATGCTCTTTACTGGCCTCTTAGGAACCTGGAGAGGTCAATCGTGGAGAGTCTAAGGGAGAAATGTTGGGGGTTAGGGGTTGGCACAATTGAGTCCGGCAATGAGTTCCATGCTTCGATAACTCGATTGTTGAAATCATATTTTTTACAGTCAAGTTTGGAGCGGTTCGTATTAAGTTTGAATCTGTTGCGTGCTCTTGTGTTGTTGCGGTTGAAGCTGAAGTAGTCATTGATCGGTAGGACGTTGCAGCATATGATCTTGTGGGCAATACTCAAATCGTGTTTTAGGCGCCATAGTTCTAGGTGCCTAAATCAATGACAGAGAAAATAATTCTAGCCTTTTAAGAAGTGCAGAAATTGAAACGCCCATCTTTTGATATGAAATTAATTAACAGCTATAGGTCAGAAGCCAACAGTAGATGATCAGCTCCAGAGAGTTATGCATGAGATTGTTTTTAAATACATTTCAATTGAGCGTCAAGAGCAGTCTGGATAAAAACTGATCCAGTCACCCTGTGAGAAATCTGTCTGTAGGGAGACAGATGGGGAGGGAGGTGGAAAATGACTTGTTTTCCCTAGATCTGCTGCGTATTTTTAAAAAAACATTAATTATACTGTCTATCAGATATGTTCTTCTAATGCCTAATCTCTTTGAATCTTAAAGTTACAGTGTCTTTCTAAACTTTCATTGACCTAGAAACCATATTAGAGATACCCAACGTTATCAATGAAATTGCATGAAAGATAAAGTATCATAAAAAGATTTAGTAATGTATTATTTGTGTGCAACACTATATACCTTAGATTCAACAAAAGATCAGGCATGCATATACAGGGCTTAATATTTAAATTCAAAATGACACCATCATCAGACAAAAATCAATCCGCAGCAGAATACAAGCTGATTGAACAGGAACGCTGCAGATGTTACCATATAGTCAGCTCCTTTGCATGTATATAGAACCTCAAATGCAAAGCTAAGTTTTATTTTGCTGTAATTACTAACACCAAAACATAATTAAAAGAATTGAAGGCAATTTATAGCTAAAAGACAAAACATTTCAACCATCAGAAATTAAATACATAACACACTAATCTTCCATGCTCAAAACCATCACACAAGATATATATTTTAGTCTCTACTTGCTTTTTAATGTATGCATCAGAACTTTTTTTAGGGTTTCCAGAAAAAATATATTAAAATGCCAGTATTGACATTTACATGATGGAGGTTCTGTGGGTAAGTTACAATAAAAAGGCTACAAATAACAAATTTATTTTTATTTACAATTCTAGATTCTCTACAAGAAGTTATTTCCTCAACTTTTGATTCCTTTTAATTTATCTCATTTTTCTTAGTTTAAATTATTGTTCTATAGTGATAAATTACAGATGCAAAGTTGAGAGGGCAGGCAAAAGTAGGAATTTTTACTCCTTTTTTTATGTCCAAGCCACAGAACCTGCTACAGAAAAATCTAAATGCATTTCTGGTATGTAAGACAGTCACTGGGAAAGAAAGAAAATTCTGTAGAATTGTCTTTTAATTTAAAAGATCTTGCTTTTTTGATATTGTCTTTCAGAACTGATTCTCAGCAGATGAAGTCTCCATAGATCCAGTGAAATAGACTTGATAGGAAGAAAATATTTGATTCTCCGAATATAATATAATACTACTTTCAATAATACTATTTTGATTGTTCTTTTCTATACTATCTGCTTTTATAAAAAATGTAACAAACTTTGTATATCAGATTACTAAACAATAATTTAGAAATACAGTTTAAAAATTATTATGATTTCAAATTTGAAGACTGCAAAATGTATCTGAAAGATGCTGGGAGAAAAGTATAATTTGTTCTTTATTCTTATGAAAAAATTACACTCTAGGATGGCTCAGATGGAAAATTCTAAGTAAATCCTTTTTTAAAGTATATGAGCTATCAGAGGATATAATAATATCTGAGATCATCTTATTGCCAATGAGTATTTTAAACCAGTTATTCCTAAAAGAATTTCAATTGTTTAAAAATGCAGAACTCAGATAATGGTTAGAATAGCTTCCCTATAAATTGCTGGAAGGAAAAAAAAATAGAAGGACACATATATCTCTAACATCCCTTTATAGTCTTTTACAATATTTTAATTTCACACCACTACTGTATTGCTGCTTAACTTAATCATGCAGATCACATGCAAATGCATCATACTATACCTTTGCCTTCTCAGTCCATAAGGATAAAGGTTGAAAGAGAAATGCCAAAAAAATATATGAAAAAAATAGACAGTAACCATATCCTGTTATTTCCAATAAAATATCTCTGGACAGTGAGAGATCTGTTGAAACCAGTTTCTTTGAGGCATGGAGACTTCAGTGTATTTTGTAAGATAACGAAAATAACCCAAACAAGACATTTTCACTAATTTTCACATTTTCACTAATGGAAGCAAAGGCTCAAAACCACCTCTTATTTCATCATATGCTTTAAAAAAAAAACTTGGTTACAAAGAAATCTTTTAATAAGATATTACTTACATGTAGCATTTTCTATTAAATTCAAGATCCAGATACTAATTTATAAACACACACACAAACAGAGACCATACATACATACAAACATATAGGTATATGTTGTGGTTGGCTCTGGCCCAGCTCCTGCCCCAGGGAATGGGGAGGTGGATGCAGGGGAAAATTCAACATGTCACAGGCCTGTGTTATTGCCGACAGAGTCAGTTCAGAGTTTAGTTTCCTTGGCCAAAGAAGAAGGTGGGAGTGACTCGGCAGAGGAGGGCTTGGCACACAGCCCAGGCAGTCAATCTCCCTTATCTTCTGTTGATTCAGATGATGACGTTTTGGACCCACGCAAGCGCAGAATTATGCGTGGAAGAGACCAAATAAGAACATATTACAGGAAATAAGTGAGGCCACCTATGTTTGGGTGGGGCTCCAGTAATTAGGGCTGCTGCTATAAATAGCAGCATGTGGGTTTGGCCATTGCGGAAGAATATCTGATCGGAGTTCTTCAGGAATCTTGTGTTGCTGGACTTTGTTGCTTTTTCACGCCTTTGAAACCAAAGCAGAGCAACGTGTGTTCGTTGGAAGAAGTAGGGGTGTGAAGTTTCTTCACAGCTGCTAGCTAAGTACTTAAAGACTGAGTAAGGGAAATTGTACAGACTGCCCGGTTGTTTTGGGAAGAGTGCTCTTTGCAATACAAAAAGAGTGCTTAGTTTATTTTGACTTTTGTGATAAAGAACATTGTTTTGAATTTTCAAACGTGTGTGTGTCTGAAATTTGTACCCTTGAATTTTCGGGAGGCTCCTATCAGAGAGCCCGGCAGAACAGGTATACATACACACACACGTTCTCTTCCCATGACATGGTTACCCATGACTAACTGTAGCATACTTCACTAATTTATCTCAAATGTCTGCAGTTGCATGATATACCACTCAATACATTAACCTTAAAGACAATGCAAACCATAAGGATTTTATCTGTGCTTCAGCACGATGTGTAAACAAAACCAGAATAAGCTTCAAGTATTACCGTAGCAGGCACACATACTTACCAAATATCAAAGCTAGACCATGGGATGTGCCTACTGCTATCAGACTTGATGCTGCCTAAACCAAACCAAACAAATTAGATTGGGAAGCAATGTATGCTTGATATACATTACATTACATATGCTTGATGTAACATTACGTATATATAGATAGACATACTTGATATATGTAGTTCAAATAATTCATGAATATTAAAAACCATAAGTAGGAAGGAACTGATCCCAGAAGCAACAAATCTTGGGATGTGAGGGAGTGTAAATATCAGCTAAATCAAAGATACAGTGGTACCTCTACTTAAGAACTTAATTCGTTCCGTGACCAGGTTCGTAAGTAGAAAAGTTTGTAAGCAGCAATTTTTCCCATAGGAATCAAAGCAAATAATGTGTGTGATTGGGGAAACCACAGGGAGGGTGGAGGCCCTGTTTCCACCCAGGAGATTCCTAGAGAGGCCCCACAGAGCCTTCTCCCACCTTTCCCGGCCCTGTTTCCTCCAAGGAGATTCCTAGAGAGGCCCCACTGAGGCTTCTCCCACATTTTCCGGCCCTGTTTCCTCCCAGGAGATTCCTAGAGAGGCCCCACAGAGGCTTTTCCCCACCTTTTCCGGCCCTGTTTCCTCCCAGGAGATTCCTAGAGAGGCCCCACGGAGGCTTCTCCCACCTTTTCCGGCCCTGTTTCCTCCCAGGAGATTCCTAGAGAGGCCCCACGGAGGCTTCTCCCCACCTTTTCCGGCCCTGTTTCCTCCCAGGAGATTCCTAGAGAGGCTCCACAGAGGCTTCTCCCCATCTTTTCCGGCCCTGTTTCCTCCCAGGAGATTCCTAGAGAGGCCCCACTGAAGCTTCTCCCACCTTTTCTCGCCCTGTTTCCTCCCAGGAGATTCCTAGAGAGGCCCCACTGAGGCTTCTCCCACCTTTTCCGGCCCTATTTCCTCCCAGGAGATTCCTAGAGAGGCTCCACAGAGGCTTCTCCCCATCTTTTCCGGCCCTGTTTCCTCCCAGGAGATTCCTAGAGAGGCCCTACAGAGGCTTTTCCCCGCCTTTTCCAGCCCTGTTTCCTCCCAGGAGATTCCTAGAGAGGCCCCACGGGGGCTTCTCCCTGCCTTTTCCAGTTACAGTTTCAAAAGCTCGGGTTTGTAAGTGGAAAACGGTTCTTGAGAAGAGGCAAAACAATCTTGAACACCCGGTTCTTATCTAGAAAGGTTTCTAGTAGAGGCATTTGTAGGTAGAGGTACCACTGTACTTTACATTAGGCATATCAAAATAAGAGCCAGTTCGATGTAGTGGTTAAGGTATCAGGCTAGAACAGGGAGACTGAGTTCCAGTGCTGTTTTAGCCAGTTTGGCCACCTTGAACCAGTCACTTTTTCTCAGTTCTGAAGAGGAAACCACTTCTAAAAAAACCTTGCTGAGAAAACTGCAGGAATTGATCCAGGCAGTCTCCAAGAAATTAAATTAAATAAATAACAAGCATAAAGAATTCCAAAATTCTTTTCAAACTTACAATTGCAGTGGGTAAACCTGCATCCACTTTGGCCTACAACAATAACAAAAAAACAGAGAGTGAGGATTAGCAATTGTTTTTGAAATACAGAATACCCAAAATGATATGCCGCAACTTTAGACTTGCAGGATCCACTTTGTTTTTTAAAATCTATTAACCAATTTGGAACAAATTATAAATACCTGAAGTATCCTGAGGCAAAAAAACCAAACAAACCCTGAACAAGTCTCTCACATTAAAATCATCCCTGGTACCAGCCTTTATTTTAGCAACATAAAATGAGAACAATGTATTTGATGCAGTTGTCCAATTAGAAATTTTTAAAATTAACTATTGAGATATTAATCAATAGCCCCAAATAATTTTCTGGATTATTCATGGATTAGATTAGCGGTTCGCAACCTCTGGGTCATGAACCCTTTGGGGTTAAACAACCCTTTCACAGGGGTTATCTAAGACCATCGGAAAACACATATTTCCGATGGTCTTAGGAACTGAGACACTGCTCCTTTATACTTTCTTCAGATGGGTCCACCCACATGCAAATAGACAATTGCAAAACAAAAAAATACATTCATTCATTCATTCATTCATTCGACTTCTATGCCGCCCAATCCCGAAGGAGTCAGGGCAGTTTACAAAACTATAAAATTACAATAACAGGAACAATAAGAAGAAGTCAAGAAAAAGGAACTAATAACTAAAATCCTAATTAAAACTAAGGACAATTCAACAGTATACATATTAGCCATTCATACCAATTCAGACACATGGACAAGCTAATGGTTGATTTAGGGGCCCCAGGCCCTAAAATATATATATCTGTACCATGTGAACTTCTGAATTTCCAGCACTGGCATGCATCACCATGCTTTCGGGGGGGGGGGGGGGGGGGTTGTTGCAATTTTTTTAAAAAAATCAGCACTGCACATACATGTGCACACAAAGCGCATACGCACCCATGAGGTGCGGCCATACAGCATAGGAGGAGGCGAACTGGCAACGAGGTAAGTTAGGACCCACCCTGAGTTTCCTAATAATTTTATTATTTTGTGGTTGGAGTTCACCACAACCCAAGGAACTGTATTAAAGGGTCGCGGAATTAGGAAGGTTGAGAGCCACTGGATTAGAAGATCGTGAGATTTATAATGAAAATAAAATATCTTCATATCAAGTAATTTATCAGAGGTTTAGCAATTTGCCTTCTCAGTCTACTCTGCATGACCAAATAACTCATCCTTTTTTTTTAGAACTGAAGCTGCAGGATAATCCATCTTCAATGGTTACAGAGGGTTTTATAAATGTCAAAAATGTTGCTTTAGTCATGCAATTAGCAGGTGGAAGAAGCTTAATCAGCCTCTTTTCCAAGAATCATGATCTAGTATAGACGGTAGTAAATTACTGTCCTCCCAATTAAAATATGTTGCTTCTTTGAACTATACTTTTCAGTTAATCCTCCTCTCATGTCCCATCAATTTCAGGAGGACAATAGAGTGTGCAGGAGAAATAATTTTATCTGAACATAGATTACCTAGAAAGTTGTGCAGCAATAAAGTATCTCTGCCAAAACCTGCAGGAATAATTTCTGTTTTGGAAAGCATTCAAACAAAAAATATGGATGTAAATGAAACTGCATCTTATTTTTACTTGTGTAAAGTGTTGTTTATTCCATTGATAGTAACTCAATTTTGCCACAACAGTAAGACCATAATATCCCAAGACAGTAGAAAGGAAATTATTTTACTCTAAGTTAGTGTATTGTTGGTGCTTATTTGCCACAAAGAGCAAGCATTAAAAAAGAGACAAAAGTAACTTACTGCTGCAGATACTATTTGGGTAGAAATACCCTTCAAAAGTGACAGCCGTATAACTGAGCCATGAATGGAGAAAGAATCACGGAGTTTCTTCTTTCTATATAAACAATAAAATCAGAACAGCGTTTTACTTTATTTACAAAATGAACCAATACTATAATCTACAACAGTTTGACAGGATCTGTTTTGTTTTGTTTTAAAAATCACACTGAAAAAACAGAATCTCTGCAATATCGCTGAAATTACACCTACATAGTCACAGTGGTCGGAAATATTCAGGCACTTCTATATGTATTTAAAAGAATAATTATGATGCATCCGTTGCTCATAATCTAACCTAGAATCTGTTGTGGTTAGCTCTGGCCCTGCTCCTGCCCTAAGGACTGTGGATGTGGGGGAGACATCCACATGCTGCAGGCCTGTTTTGCCCCCCCCCCCAGTGGAATCTGCTGATGAAGGCTCCTCTGACCAAGAAGACATGAGTGACAGGGAGGAGGAGAGTGGGGCAGACAGCTAAGAAGGAGATCAATTATCTAGCTCCTCCTTGGATTCAGAACAAGAGTTAACGATACAGCCACGCATGCGGAGAGCGATGCATAGGCAACAACAACTGAGAGATTATTATCAAAGAAAATGAGGCCACCTGTGGTTGGGTGGGGCTGTGGTAATTAGTGAGGCTGCTATAAATAGCAGCCTGTGGGTTTGGCCATTGTGGAGGATTATCTGATCGTTGTGTTTCGTGACTGCTTTACTGACTTTGACCTTTTGTGTGCTGATTTTCCCCCGCTTTGAAACTAAACCAGAGCAAAGTGTGTGTCACTTTGAAAGAAGAAGGACTGTGAATTGCCTCACAGCTGCAAACTAAGTATCACAGAACTGATAAGGGACTTGTACAAATTACCAGTTTGTTTGGAGACAAGTGCTCTTTGCTATACCAAAAGAGGGCTTGGTTTAAGTGAATTTTCATTATAAAGAACATTGTTTTGAATTTTCAAACGTGTGTGTGTCTGAAATTTGTACCTGTGCATTTTTGGGAGGATTCTACCAGAGAGCCTGACAGAACAGAATCTAAGTCAGTATTCATAATTTCCACTGTTCTGATTCTCAAAGTATCTAACTGAATTAATTTGCCAACAGTTACCTTTTTAGATGTGATTTATCTCCACTATCAGAGCTTGCTACTGAAGAAGTATCGTATGAATGAGTATCAATATTATCAATGTTCAGAAGAGAAGGATCCTCAAGAACAAATGGCTCTTCTTCATCATCGGTCTAAAAGAAATCATATATAATTTTCTTTAAATCTGTATCAGTGGTTCTCAACCTGGAGGTCGGGACCCCTTTAGGCGTTGAATGACCATTTCACAGGGGTCGCTTAAAAGCATGGGGAAAAAGAAATTTCCCATGGTATTAAGAATTAAAGCTTCTATTCAGGCGCCTTGGAACATATTTTTACAATCTGAACAATCAGGCATTTACAGTGGGGCTGTCCCTCTGACCTTCCTGCCACTCAGCTTCAAGGTCTGTTGGGAGAATTGGCGCTAGACTTATGGTTGGGGGTCACCACAACATGAGGAATTGTATTAAGGAGTTGTGACATTAGAAAGGTTGAGAACTACTGAACTATATCTATACTCCAGTACAATAATAGTGTCATTTCAGCTAATATTGATTGCATCAAGTTTGGAAATGTTTGTATTTCCCAAGCACACATAAAACACTTTGCTGAAGATAGGGAATAAATTCAGGACTTGCTTATGGAACAGTACTTTTCGGGAGGAAAAAACAATAAATAAATGCAATCCTTATTAAATTAATCTGCATCTTTTAAGGGTCCTGTTTTCATTTACTAAAATAGTTTGGTCATATAGCATTCTAGGAAATAGAAAAGTAGACATTTGAGAAGCTTTCCTATCTGTTTTCTATTTTTGTGGCAGAAAAAGTGAAAGAAAATGGATACCGCACGGGGCAACTTACTTCATTTAAAATACTTTCTAACGTTGGAGGAGTATCAACTTGAGGAATATCAAATTCTTTGTCATCAATCTAGATGAAGAAATGAAAAAAAAAAACCTTTAAACTTTACTATCAGGATTTAAGTTGTCAGCTTTTCATAACACAATTCATCATACTCCTAATAGTGTTCTCATTCTAAAATGACACTTTCTAAATAAAGTTTTCAAAAACATATGCAATATGAAAAATATAATTCAGCTTTTGAATTTTACAGTTGGTCCTTCAACTGACTAAAATTGAGCCCAGAATTTCTGTTACTAAGTGAGATATTTCTTAAGTGAGTTTTAACCCATTTTATAATCTTTCTTGCCACATTTAATATTTTTTAATACTTTATATTGTAAATTATTAGATTTGTTATAAACTGTTTTTATTGTGTTGTAAGCCGCCCCAAGTCTGCGGAGAGGGGCGGCATACAAATCAAATCAAATCAAATCAAATCAAATAAATAAATAAACAAACAAACAAATTGTTAAGTTAATCACAACAGCTGTTGAGTTAGTAATACGTTAAGTCAGTGTTTCCCAACCTTGGCAACTTGAAGATATCTGGACTTCAACTCCCAGATTTCCCCAGCCAGCATTCGCTGGCTGGGGAATTCTGGGAGTTGAAGTCCAAATATCTTCAAGTTGCCAAGGTTGGGAAACACTGTGTTAAGTGAATCTGTCTTCCCCATTGACTTGGTTTATTAGAAGGTCACAAAAAGTAATCACATGATCCCTGGATCATAAATATAAATTATCATAAATTATCATAAATCCGCCCTGAGTCTGCAGGAAGGGTGGCATAGAAATCCAACCAACCAATCAAATATTCCTGCCTTAGGTTTCAAGTTAGCTGATTGACTTTGGGCCACTTTTTCTCAGTCCTAGGAACAAAAGCAACGGGAAATCACTTCCAGAAAGCAGTAGGGAGGAGTCCAGGCCATTACCAGCAGTCAATTATGTGGAAGACAGTCAAAAAAAGTCCAGAGAAAGAGAAAAAGAAAAGAAAATTGTATATCTGAAAGGATGACAATTTAGGCAACAAACTATCCTGATACAAAACATGGTGCTGTCATATGAACGCAGACTAATAATTTTTTAAAGAAAATCTCAGGTTATGAACCAAGACTACTCGTCACATGTATGGCTACTGATAGCTTCTTTATCCTCTCTTATATGAGCAGTACATGTATGCAATATCACATTTCTAACAGCCATGGCAGGAAAGCTCAGTTACATGCATAGCATTCTGTGTGTGTATATGTATGTAAGTCTGTAGTTTCTGTGTTTCTGTGCATTGTGATTTGATCCAAATGTTTAAAGAACCAGAAACATTAAAAAGCAATTAATAACAAAAACGTGAAATGAGTTTTTCAAACAAATAAAAATTATTCTGATTATTATGAACACTTATGAACCAAGTACAAGCATATTACATATTTATTTATTTATTAATTCATTCATTCAATTTTCAAACAAATAAAAATTATTCTGATTAGTATGAACACTTATGAACCAAGTACAAGCATATTACATATTTATTTATTTATTTATTTATTTATTTATTCATTCATTCATTCATTCATTCAATTTTTATGCCGCCCTTCTCCTTAGACTAAGGGTGGCTTACAACATGTTAGCAATAGCACTTTTTAACAGAGCCAGCAGATTGCCCCCACAATCTGGGTTCTCATTTTACCCACCTCGGAAGGATGGAAGGCTGAGTCAACCTTGAGCCGGTGATGAGATTTGAACCACTGAGCTACAGATCTACAGTCAGCTTCAGTGGCCTGCAGTACTGCACTCTACTTGCTACGCCACCCCGGCTCTTTGTAATATAAAAGCAGACAACAGAATAGGTACCTCTTTCCCCACAAAAAAAAAAAAAAAAACCTGTGGAAAATGCAGAGTGGTCTTCAAATAAGATCTGTTCTGCAAATAATAATAGATAGCTACATCTTACCATCTTTGATTCTAACTCTTTGCTCAATTCAGTTATAGATAATTTGGGAGAAGGGGCTTCTTGTTGACTGGATTCATCCATCATAGAGAAAGAGCCTTGATCTTGATCAAGGCTTTGAGTCCCAGTCTTGAAAGCTTCTTCCATCTTTTCTATTTTCAGCAATATTAACCAGCCAGTTGATAGAAAGTTTATTCTGCCCAACAATCTTTAATTGACATAGTCTGCAATTAACAATATAGAAACAATTGATCATTTATAGCACCTCTAATTAAGTTAAAAGGTCAGTAAGTCTACAAATGCAAATTGTACAGTAATAGTAAAGTCCATATATATTATTATGAATCAGATGTGCACTAATATCCAGACGTCAGCTGTGATACTACATCCACAGCAGTGGTTTAGATGAATTACCAGTGCCCTGGGCAAATGTGCTTCATTTCATTCTTTCAACTTTTATATTGCCAAATTTTATAAGATTTTTAGTAATTAGCAATGCTGTAGCATATAAAACACATAAACAATAAAATATCTATGAAAAGCAGAATAACAATAAAACATTCACAGTAAAAATAAAGATTAAAAAATATAAGGAAATCTTTATTCACCGATGCCTTCAAACCCAAATGGCATCTGAGCAATCAACCAGAGAGAACATTGTTTTAAACATCCTCCATAGTAAAATCAAAGTGAGTCTAATCAACCTACAACAAAAGCAACTTAAAAAACAGGCCATTAACAAAAGTAATGAATCCAGGAGAACTAAGTCACAAACTTGTTTCTTGAAGAATAGTACTTCCCCATCAAGAAAAATATGGAAGTTATTTAAAGGAGACAAAAGGAATAATTAAAGAAAACAGAGTTACAATGAAGCTAGTGAGAGAAAACAATTAAAAATAATACCATCCTGATTTTGTTTGGTGATAGATGGGAGAAAGAGAGGCTTTCAATGACTATTACTATATCCTATATAAAAAAGATCATTTTCCTAAAATCCCTGTGATGTCAGTTTCTTGAGCTGGTCTATCTTGAAGGACTGACACAGATCTTAAGGGACACCAGCATAACATCAACAGCATCAGCATAGTATGAGGTAGCAGTATAACACTGGATATCATTGATTTATTAATATTATGCCCTGAACTGATGATCTCCACCAATGTAATTAAAAACCAGGAGAAAGAGAAGCTAATTCTGAGACACAATACAACAGAGCACTATTGGGACGGACTTCCATCCATAGCTGATTAAAATCATATTGTATTCCAAAGGAATTGAACCACTACAAAATAGTGACTTCAATGGCTAAAATTCAACCAAAAAGAGGTCTGCACTCTGTAATTCATTCCACTTTGATTAAAGAACCATTAATGACTACTCTTTAAGCACTATTGTAAACCTATCTACTACCAGCAAATCTAAATTTCAACTGCTTACAAATCAGAATGCCATAGATACTTCGTTAACTATTCTGATGAAATCAATATATATCGGGCCTACAGCATCTGCACAATCTATGTAGGAAGCTGCCTTTTTTTTAAAGGGATAACGATAATATTCCCAATTATTGATATCATACTGACAGATCTGTAGTTCCCCAGGATCCTTCTTTTTCCCCTTTCTAAAGATAACAAAAATCCCTCCCATCAATTTGTCTGACACTTCTTCTCCTCTCCAGGATTTCTCAGATACCTATTCAAAGGTAAAAAGTTCAGCCAGATCCTTAGCAGCTTTTTCCCATTTTTTTTAGGATAAGTATTTAGAGTATTTTAATATTAGATTTCTTCATGTTTTGTATTTGTTTTACTGTGAGACGCCCTGAGTTCCACAAGAAGGGTGGCATGGAAATCTGACAGACAGAGACAGAGGGGGGGGGGGGGAGTGTAGGTAGGTAGGTGGATGAATGGATGGGTGGGTGGATGAATGGATAGATTGATGATAGATGATAGATGGATGGATGGACGGATAGATGATAGATAGATGATAGATAGATGGATGGATGGATGGATAGATGATAGATAGATAGACAGAGAGACAGACAGACAAGTACTCCAAGGTCTTTATAGTTTTCCATTCAATCGTGCCAGATTCTCAGAGACTTGTCAGTTTACAAGCCCCTGCAGTTTACTTGGCAAGATTTTGTTTTCCGGAAGTGGATGGCTTTAATTGCCTCCTTCCGATACGTAAAGAGATTTAAAATGTTGTTGTACAAACAGCAGATTTTACAGGACCTCCAATACTTGAGACTTTAAAGGGGAAATTGGACTGCCACTTGTCCGAAATAATGTAGGGACTCCCGCTTGAGCTGAGCTGAGCTGGGCGGGGGGTGGGTTGAACTAGATGACCTAACAAGTCCCTTCCAACTCTAATAAATCAAAATAAAATAGAGCCGTTTCATTGCGGAGCATAAGGGACCTCAGAGGCCATTCAATCTAATCCACGATTACAGCATCAACCAGCTTGAAGCATCCAAGCCAAGGAAAGATGAAAAGATTGAAATACATGCGATACATAACAAAGAGGCGACACCGACCGTGGCACTTCCAGCCGGTTTAGAGGCTCCGGCTTTAGAGGCTCGGTTTAGAGGCTCCGCTTTAGAGGCTCCGGCTAGCGAAAGACGGCTGCTGCTTCCGGCAGAAAGACTCGAGGTTCCCTCCAGCCACCGCTCCTGCCGCGACAGCCAGCCCTCCGCTTCCCCGTCCTTTAAACGCGCAGAGGAGCAAGCGGAGTCACTACACAGCTTTCCCAGGAAACCCTTTTTGACCCTCGGTTGTTGTGGTAGCGACTGCCACGCCCCCGGCCCCTTTCCAAGGCTTCACTTCCGCCCGAAGTCAAAGAAACTGTTTTCCCGGCGCTTTCTTAAAGCGTCCTCCCTGACTCATATCATCCGAGCCTTGTTTATACAGCACCCTCTTCTGGCAGCAAACGAAAGGTGTGATTGCGGGAAATTTACCGTCGTTAATCCAAGCATATCTATCCATAAGGCATTTTTGAAAGACCGCTTTTGCAGTGTGGTGGTAGTAGTAGGGTAACCTAAAGATATAAACAATAGAAGGAGCATCTCTTGCGTTACAAAGCCTTAGTCTGTCTCCCTGAGTGATAACGTACAATCATTTCATGATGCCTTCCTGTACTTAAAACCGCCTCAAAATATATTGCATTGCTTTCAACGAATTTCAATTTCAGTTATTTCTCAGAATGGGAATGGACTGAAACAATGCCATAATTAATATACAGTGGTACCTCGAGATACGAGTTTAATTCGTTCCGGACCTGGGCTCTTAAGTCGAGCAGCTCTTATCTCGAACGACTTTTCCCCATAGGAATTAATGTAAATAATTTTAATTGGTTCCAGCCCTCAAAAAACTCACAAAGTTAGTCTAAATTATGCAGAAAGACATGTTTTTAATGAAGAAATGTACATGTACATATAAATGAATAATGAAGTTTCTTTCACTTAACTTGTAAACTTTCTTAACTTTTAAATTTACATATGTTCAACTTCTCTGCACCCAATCCTGTAGGACAGAGGTCCCCAACCCTTTTTGCACCAGGGACCGGCTTTTAAGCGATCAAGAGAGGAATGGGTGAATGAATGGACGGAGGGTGGGAAGGAAGGAAGGAAAGAGGGAAGGGACAGGAACAGAGGAAGGAAGCAAGGAAACTTATGAAAGGGGAGAGTAAGAGAGGAATGAGTGAAGGGAGGGAGGGAGGGAAGAAGGTGGGAAGGAGAAAGAAAAGAAGAAATAGAGGAAGGGAAGGTAAAAGAGAGAAAGAAAAAGAGCAAGAAAGAAAGAAAGAAAGAAAGAAAGAAAGAAAGGGGGAAGGGACAGGAACAGAGGAAGGAAGCAAGGAAACTTATGAAAGGGGAGAGTAAGAGAGGAATGAGTGAAGGGAGGGAGGGAGGGAAGAAGGTGGGAAGGAGAAAGAAAAGAAGAAATAGAGGAAGGGAAGGTAAAAGAGAGAAAGAAAAAGAGCAAGAAAGAAAGAAAGAAAGAAAGAAAGGGGGAAGGGACAGGAACAGAGGAAGGAAGCAAGGAAACTTATGAAAGGGGAGAGTAAGAGAGGAATGAGTGAAGGGAGGGAGGAGGGAAGAAGGTGGGAAGGAGAAAGAAAAGAAGAAATAGAGGAAGGGAAGGTAAAAGAGAGAAAGAAAAAGAGCAAGAAAGAAAGCTGCAAGCACCCCCCCCCCGAGCCCCCCAGGCCGGCTGCAACCTTTTAAAACACGTGCGCCGCTTCGCAGCTGTCTCCTGAAGCCGAACGCGGAAGTTAGCGTTTGGCTTCAGGAGACAGCTCCTTGGCGCTTGTATCTCGAATTTGGGCTTGTAAGTAGAACAAAAATATCTCTCCCCTCCCAGCTCTTATCTCGAGTTGCTCTTAAGTAGAGCAGCTCTTATGTCGGGGTTCCACTGTATTGGCACATTTTAATTTTATATATAATGGTACCTCTACTTACAAACTTAATTTTGTTCCACGACCAGGTTCTTAAGTAGAAAAGTTTGTAAGAAGCAGCATTTTTTCCCATAGGAATCAATGTAAAAGCTGATAACTGCAATTGGGGAAACTCCAGGGAGGGTGAAGGCCCTGTTTCCTCTCAGGAGACTCCTAGACAGGTCTCACTGAGCTTCTCTCCTTTTCTGGCCGTTTCCTCCCAGGAGATTCCTAGAGAGGCCTCACAGATGCTTCTCCCCACCTTTTCCGGCCCTATTTCCTCCCAGGAGATTCCTAGAGAGGCCTCACGGAGCTTCTCCCTGCCTTTTCCGTTACAGTTTCGGAGGCTCAGGTTGTAAGTGGAAAATGGTTCTTGAGAAAAGGCAAAAAAATCTTGAACACCCGGTTCTTATTTAGAAAAGTTCGTAAGTAGAGGCGTTCTTAGGTAGAGATACCACTGTACATGTACATAAACATAATTATTTATGCAAATACAAATTCAGTAAGCAATGAACCTTTTTAAAATAGTATTTCTTTTCCTTGTATTCAATTGAATTGTCTTTACACTAAATATACTGCTTTACAAATCCTTGGTATGAATACAAAATGGTATCTATATACGACTTCTTGCTTTTATATTTCCATGTAAGGCTTTATAAATCATAACCCGCATCTTGAATTGCAGGGAAAGTAAACATGAGCAAATCAAGGCATTCCCATCATTGTGCACAAGAGAGCATTCTAGATTATTATTGAAGCTTCTGAGTAGTCTTCAAAGACCTGAGCTGGTCCAAGCTGGTCAAATTTCACCTCTGATTTGCTGGTTGTGAGTGTGAGCGCATGAGCGCTCACTTCACTCGCACACACCCCTTCGGGAAAGAAACAGCTTCAAACAGGCTCCTAATCAGCTCAGGCAGCTCCAGTAAGAACAGCAGTGGAGGCATGGAATGCAGCTGAGAGAGCCAATGAGCCAGAAAATGTTATGAATTAATAACATAACATAGGGCCAGGTAGGTGGGCCCAATAGCAATCAGAGCTAAGGGTTCTCTCAAACCCTTACAACCATTACAACCCACCACTGCCTGTACGTACTGGAACAGGACTGTGACAGCCTCAGTTGACCATCTTTGAGTTGAAAAGATGAAGAGCGGAGAGGGTTTCAAAGATAGACAAAGACCATGTAGGAGCGAGTGAATCAATCTTTATTTTCCACCCAACTCTCTTATAATGACTGTTATCTCTACGCTACTTCAGCTATGTGCATGCACAGTTTTACATGATGTGGTAACTCGTATACAATGAACTGTATATCATTGTTACAGGTGCAAGGACAGAACTTTAGGGAGTTTCTTGGCAGCACGCAGAGAATGTGTTTTGATGTGCCAGCTGGCACGTCCCTCCTGTTATCTTGAACTTTCCCAGGCCTACCCAGAAACTCTGTGTTTGCAAGGCCTGGGCAAAAACCCATGCTAACTTATGCTAACAGCATGATGTGAACTGAGCTTCCCTATGTGGCTTTGTGTCATATCTGGGCTTGCCCAACCATATGATCTTTGACCTACACAAGGAATACTACAAAAAACAATACCCTAATCAAGAAATCATCAAGGTACCCACTACCAACATTGGCAGGACAAGCGACTGTATATAAACTGAGAGCAAATTCCATACTAACTAGTATTGATGATATTACTTAATTGGGTAATAAAATGTCTGCAGGCAAACAACCAAGGTCAGAGAGGACTAAAGACTTCACAACTATTATGATAGTTAAATATTATAAATTTATATTTTGACCAATATTTTAGACCCTGTGAGAATAATGTTAGGAAATTAGTTTGAAATTTAGTTCCCTGTTATAACGATTATGTTCTACAAAACAGCTTCATTCCTGGATTCTATTAGATCTGCAAAACTTCGCCATCAGTGCACTTCTGTTGAAAATGTCTGTTCCAGGTTGTCTGTCAGAGAGTTCTCTGTAAGAGAATTGGATATAAACAATAAGATAATAACGAATACAAAATATTTCCTTGCTATGAAATTAATTTTAGCCTTTCAGTCAAGATACACAATTGAATGAAAAAGTTGTAGAAAACATTCAAGCTCAGATGAGATAACTACTTATCTGACAATGCAAAACTTTTTTTTTGCATGATCCCTGAAATAAATAATAATGCTATGTAAAATCAACTTTTTTGTATTTTCTAAGCATTCTAGATTGCAACATTCATGGTTTCCAACCAGCATGTAACACACATCTGGAGGATACTGTGCGGTGGCAAGAATGGAATGGAACGGAGGAAAGGAGAGCAGAAGAGAAAAAAAGAGAAGAGAAGAGTTGAAAGGACCTTGGAGGTCTTCTAGTCCAACCCCCTGCTTAGGCAGGAAACCGTACACCACAACAGACAAATGTCTATCCAACATTTTCTTTAAAGCTTCCAGTGTTGGAGCATTAGCAACCTCTGTATTAATCAGTTGTAAATTAAATAATACTGATTAATTGTTCTAACGCTCAGGAAATTTGTCCTTAGTTCTAAGTTGCTTCTCTCTTTGATCAGTTTTTACCCATTGCTTCTTCTCCTACCCTCAGGTGCTTTGGAGAATAGCTTGAACATTGATGGAAAATTTAAAATCCTGCTTAACTAGGCAGCATTTTAATGCCAATGGTGATTATGTCTCTGTAAAAGCTAGAGCAACATACAGGGGGTCCCCGACTTACAACGTTGATCCGTTCCTACATCGCGTCGTAAGCCGAATTTCAGTGTAAGTCAGGACATTCCTGATCTTCCTCTACTTTGTTCTAACGTAAGGTGACCAAGTCCCAATTTTTTGGGGATCCGAATTAATTTGTCTAACAAGCCCACCCACACTCCCCTCTCTCAGTTTCTCTCTCTCCTTACCAAAAGATCCCAGGGCTGCCATGCCGCTGAGCCAAGTAGGGATAGGGGTTTAGCCCCAGGTGGGTTGGGTCGGCCAGCCAATCCACGGCCAGGGAAACCCATGCAATGCCCCACCTTCCTACTCCTCTTCCTCCCCCTCCCCGCTCCCTCCTGTTCTCTTCAGCTGTGGCTGCTGCAAGTTTTTAATTTTTGACCTGTCCCCGGCCAGAACAGAGCATCGCATTGCTAAAATGCCTCCCAAAAGCTCTTCAACAAAAAGAACGGCTTGGTTGCAGGATTGGTCGACACTGCCCAGGCCGCAGCCACAATTGGCTTGGGCAGCTTTCAGTCCCCAGACCGTCTGTGTGTATGTGCATGTGTGCGTGCATGCGTGCTTTGCGACTGCCACTGGTGGTGCCCTCTTGGCCTTTGGCTTGAGAAGTGGGTAAGTGGCCATGTCTGGAGTTTGGGGGGGTGCCGCCAAAGGCTGGACGAGAGAGACAAGAGAGACGGTTCAGATTGGGTTGAGGTCCTGAGTCATTCTCAGGGCCTCAACCCAGGATCGCTTGAGAGCCGAGGGGAGGAAGCGGGCGCCGAGAGGGCGCGGTGACAGAGTTGCTGATACGGGCATCGTATTCTGGCAGGGAGATGGGAGATGTGTCGTAACCACGAAACATAACTCAGGGCTGACGTAACCCGAGGACTACTGTACCTGCTTCTTCATTCTCACTGTCTTCTTCCATCCCTTCTCCAAAAGTAGCACTTTCTTCTTGTTTAGGCAGGGCATCATCATGAATCTAGACTCATAATGTAAAATAATGCAAATTATAGACTACTCAAAAGCAACTATTATTTTCTTAGCAATCGGTTGCAACTATTTTTAATAATAGTTGACTTTTCCTCATATATTCCATATATTTACTGTAAAATGCACTGAGTTTAGTGGCAAGCTTACGTAATTACCTCACTAGGTAGGGCCACAAACCTAACCTCAAATAGCAGCAGTGGCTTAGAGATCTGATTGAGTCATTAGGGCTACCCCCAACTATACTAAGTTTAATTAATTAATTTAAATTTAAATTTAAACTCTAAGATAGACTTCAATCCAACATTCTGAACTACTACCAGAATTCAAGAGTTCCTATCCCATGATCCCTAGGAACCATAGCTTCATTATCAGCCACTATTAAAAATACCACTATTCTTCTAGACAGGAAGAATATCTCCATTTCTCTCGAAGGTCACCATTCCTCTGTTACTTATTTATTTGACTAGCATGACATTCAAATCAGTAATTCTGACCAGTTTATAGGCCCGTGAACCTATGATACACGTGGGATGCAGAACCTTCTTTGTGGGCTCACAAGCCGTCACCCCAGCTGAGCTCCACTGCGCATGCACACGCGCCTCCCACCATCCAGCTGGTTTTGAGGTCTCTTCCATGCATGCACGGGGGTGGCACATACATGTTTGGGGTCGTGTGTGCACATGCAAGGGCGGGGCACACACATCAGAATTGTGTGCGCATGTACGGATCATGTGCACATGTGCAGGGACACACACATGGGAATCATGCACATGCATGGGTACAGGGCAAACATGGGGGGGTTGCACATGCAACGGGTGCAGGGGTTGTGTGCACTTTCAGCACTTGGTGCCAAAAAGGTTACCCATCACTGTTATAGGCCTACTCATTAAGTAATAAATGTAAAAATACCATACTATAACATTAACATTTGAATAATAAATAATCCAAAAAGAAGAACCTAAACCCAGGAAATAATTTAGTCAACAAGTTTTTACCTAAGGAATGCAAACATCAATGCTTCAGCATCCAATGGACTCTTGAAACATGGGAACAATGCACTCTCCAGCAAGATTCCATAGAAGGAAGGCAGTAATTGAGAAGTTGCCTCCATATTCCAGAAGGTGACTAAGGGTCTTAGCAGAACTATCAACCATAATTATTTTGCTGTTGTCACTGAAGTAATTACTTCTCCCACCCATCCTGTCCCCCAGTACCTTCCAGTATCACTGTTGCCCAGTATCAGTATGTGTTTGCTTTATCTTGGGCAGATAACCTTCAGATTTGAGTGATCCTGATGGTTATACAAATTCTTGGCATGTACATCTGGCATTTTTTGGCCTTCTAGGAACAACACACCACCATGATGTAGCACTAGAGCAGGACTTGAGGGAGTGATGGCGAGCCTTTTTGTCCTTGGGTGCTGAAAGAGCGTGTGCAGGCGGTATCGCACATGCGTGAGTACCCACACCCATAATTTGGGGCGGCATACAAATCAAATTAAGTAAGTAAGTAAGTAAGTAAGTAAGTAAGTAAGTAAGTAAGTAAGTCATTCATTCATTCATTCATTCATTCATTCATTCATTCATTCATTCATTCATTCATTCATTCAATGCCCAGGGAGGGTGAAAACAACTTCCCCCACCCCGTAGAGGCTTTCTGAAGGCCGGGAACGGACTGTTTCCCAGCTTCTGATGGGCCCAGTAGGCTCATGTTTTACCCTCTCCAGGCTCCAAAGGCTTCCCTGGAGCCGGGTAAGAGCAAAAACGCCCTCCCCTATCTCTCCGGAGGCTCTCCAGAAGCTAAAAACGCCCTCCCCTATCTCTCCGGAGGCTCTCTAGAAGCTAAAAACACCCTCCCAGAACCCAGAACCTCTGCAACCTAAAAATCAGCTGGCTGGCACACACATGCATGTTGGAGCCGAGCTAGGGCAATGGTTTGTGTGCCATTAGATATGGCTCCATGTGCCACTTGTGGCACCCATGCCATAGGTTCGCCATCACTGGGCTAAGGACTCTCCCAACTCTATCATTATAATGGCAGTTAAATGGCAAGACTTGTAATTACCACCACTCTCTCTGCTCCATGGTCCAACACTTTCTTTTCTGCTTGTAGCTGCTCCAGGATGGTTTCCTGTAACAACGGTGCATTTGCTCCTCTTACAACAGCTACCAATTCTCCCCCCTGAATTCAAACAGGAAGAGATGACTTTATTTTACAAACACAGTCCATGCCAACACGCAGATACTGATATTGCAAATAGAAGACTTCTGATTGTATTTTACCATTGGAAATGTGGTATTATAAACATTGAAAGAATTGCATTCTCAATATGTACTTATAGCAAAAGGGAAAAAAGTAAAATTTAGCAAAAGATTGAGAAAATAGGGCTGGAACGAAAACTGGATATGTAAATATTTTTCCTACCTTTTAAAAAAATTGGCGAATATATAAATGTCTGCAAATTTAACTGGTGATAAATTAATTGATAATCTCATAATAAATTAAGCGAATTTATTTGAACCAATTACCGGTAGGTATAATGGCTGGACTAGAACTTGTGAGCCCATAGGGAGTTCTCAGCCTCCTTTGGGCATGGAAACCAGCTGGGTAACTTTGGGCCAGTCACTCTCTCTCTCTCTTTCTCTCTCAGTCCAATCCGAGTCACAAAATTGCTGTTATAGAGCAAAAAACATGTGGGAATAGTATGCGGAGAGGGGCGGCATACAAATCCAATGAATGAATGAATGAATGAATGAATGAATGAATGAATGAATGAATGAATGAATGAATGCATATACTGTATAGCGGTATTGTACAAAACTAAAAGTGGATATAAATCAAATAAATAAATAAATAGGCAGGTAATTCTGCATAAGAAATCCTTGACAAGCCCCATGTAGCTGACAAGAATGAAGAAAAGAAGAGTGAAATGGTTTTCAGGAAACCCTGAGGTGTGTAGGAATAAAATTCCCAATCATATAAAATGAGTTAAGCGGAATTTCTTTGAATGTTTTTTTTACTTTATCTTTCATACCTAAACTATATTTATCCTAGAAAAACTGAACACTTCATCACAATTTATTGCCTAGCATCACCCTCAATAAAAAAAAAAAGATCTCATTTTCATATATTTTGCCCTATACAAAGCAATCAGTAATATTTTGGTATGTTCCCTTAACTTTCCATGGCATATTTAACTGAGCTCTTTAGATAGAATTTTATCTTTATATTGTGGGAAACATAAACGATGAAGGAGGCATTATTTGCTGGTGTTCATGACACTCAACATATAGTCTGAATTCATATGCCATACTAAGTTATACAATATGATTTGTTTTAGTTTAGTGTTTGACCTAAACCATTTTGTGAACCAGCCTCTGGTGTTTGGCAACCATTGGTGCAAATCAAACCAACTGTACTTTATTCAACAAAGCATAAATTGGCAACATAATGGCTGGATCTAGTTGTGGTATATGACACACTATTCTAAGAATATGTATGAGTCATATTGGGTAGTTAGAAACAGTTGCATAAGCACTGAGTATTGATGACTATAATATTTTACTTCTGCAGAACTTGTTAGTAGCTAAGTTGCAAACTCAGCCAATAGTCATTTTGTTAAAAAAAAAATTAAATGCCATCAGTTACTGTGTTATGTGACTCTAGTCTAGATGTGCTAACCTTGGGCTTGCTAGTCTATGTTTAATGTTTATTTTCCTCATTGACTTTAGCTAAATTACTTTAAGAAAACATTATATAACAAATGCAATTCTTTCAAATCTTGTAAGCATCCAAATATTTATCTTGTTCAGTATTATAATAAAAATAATATATAATTTTATCCTATAATATTTCCAAGTGTTATACAGACATAATATTCACATATTTTATTTTTTATATTTATGAATTTATTAATCACTTTAATCAACGCAACTCCTGGTGGGATACAAAAACAATAGCAATAGCCAATGCAATAACTGTAAAATATATTAATATCCTATCCTATCTTATATATCGTATCCTATCCCATCTCATCCTATGCTATGCTATCATATAAAACATAATGTACAAATTGTTAAGGAGTGTGCAGAATGACCCTTGAGTTATCAAGGTCATGCACAGGGGAAACATGGAATTCCAGCATATCTCCAGGAGATATGAGTAATTATTCAGTCATACAAGACAGATACATCAAAGTTCAATTAGTGTTTACTTTAGAAATAGCACAATCAAATTAAACAGTCCGGTCATACACATCCAAATCAGTCAATATCTCTCAATACAATACTAATATTACAAGCCTGTCAGTCTTACATATCAGACATACATTACAGCTTACAAATACAGCAATCATCAAACACACAAAGCTTACTATATCAGTCACAGTGAATCAGCAGAAAGAACAGAGAGAACAGAGAGAGAATCATGCTTTCAGGCTCCCTCTTACGGCAATTTGCAACACTACCACTTAAAGCTATAGCATTTCAATACAAACATTCATTGTTAGCTTGTTTATATATTGACAACCTAACTGTTTGTACATAGTTCTAACACAATTAATGCAATATTTCTGGTACTGGAAGCTCTATGATATGTACAAGTTGTTTATCAGGAATACACACACATACAAACACATACAACAATGCATCTCTACCTACAACGCATCTCTATATACAAGTTAATAAGAATAATTAACTAGCACGTTACATAGATATTTCTAGAAACATGGACTGTACAAATATGGCAAGGTTTTAAAAAAAATAATACTGATGGAAATATTATCTAATGAAATTGGCCTTTCACATTAACTTACACCATAAAACAGAAATGTTGGCTCACATTTTCCACGATATTTCTCTAGAGCATCAATTGAATCTACCTCAGCCTAAATGAGAAGCAGACAAAAAAACCAGAATAAAATAAATGTCAGTAACGTCATGGCATCCAGAATTGACATCCATTGCAAGCAAGCACATATTTCTTAATAAGAGCATGGTTGCCGAGCATGCTACCAATGTATCAGCGTGCCACACTTACTATCTTAACCTTTTTGATCCCTTCTGAGAATTGGGCTTTGCTCACTCTTTAAATAGATCTGAAGCTTTTTCTTACCACAGCAAAATGCAGCAGATCACCGCCAACTTCATTTCTTATTTTCTTGAAGAGGTTGACCACTGTTTTACATGGTCCACACCAGCCTTGATAAGCATCTACTACTGCAAAGAAACAAACATGTGTCAGCAGAATTGTGGCATGTCAGAATAATTCCAGAAATCAATCATATATCTAGAAATGAAGAGAGTTAGTATTATAATAGTCTGACTGAACTAATAAATAATAATAATAATAATAATAATAATAGTAATAATTTATTGGATTTGTATGCCACCCCTCTCCGCAGACTTGGGGCGGCTAACAACAATAATAAACACAACATGTACAATCCAATAATAAAAAACAACTAAAAACCCCTATTATAAAACCAAACATACACACAAACATAGCATGCATAACTTGTAATGGCCTAGGGGGAAGAGCTATCTCCACTCCCCCATGCCTGGCAGTATAAATGAGTCTTGAGTAGTTTACGAAAGACAGGGAGGGTGGAGGCAGTTCTAATCTCCGGGGGGAGTTGGTTCCAGAGGGCCAGGGCCGCCACAGAGAAGATTCTTCCCCTGGGGCCCGCCAAACGACATTGTTTAGTCAACGGGACCCGGAGAAGGCCAACTCTGTGGGACCTTATCGGTCGCTGGGATTCGTGCGGTAGTAGGCGGTTCCGGAGGTAATCTGGTCCATTGCCATGTAGGGCTTTAAAGGTCATGACCAACACTTTGAATTGTGACCGGAAACTGATCGGCAGCGAATGCAAGCCACAGAGTGTTGAAGAAACGTGGGTGAATCTTGGAAGCCCCACGATGGCTC